>NC_057801.1:341472070-341603680 GCF_018294505.1 Triticum aestivum
AAGAAGAAGAAGAAGAACAAGATGAAGAAGAAGAAGAAGAAGAAGAAGACAAAGAAGAAGAAGAAGAAGAAGATGATGAAGAAGAAGAAGAAGAAGAAAAGGAAGAAGAGGAAGGAGAAGAAAAGGAAAAAGAGGAAAAAAGAAGAAGAGGGGAAGAAGAAGAAAAAGACATGTTTTTTATAGTTTCTTATTTAGGGTTCCGCCACATTTTGCAGTTTCTTTCTTTTCTTTTGTTGAATGTTTTTATACTGCTAGCTAGTTGCCTAGTTTGCTGACCGAAAGAAGTTGAAATAGTTATTCTATGAAATTCAACTAAAGTCAACATTTTTGACGACTAGTGCTACTAATAAATTCAACTAAGAATGGCGCTTCCACCTCCCACCATAGCGCTGACCCCTCCTCCGGCGATCTCCACCCTCCTCCACTAATCTGTGGATCCTTTTCGATCATCTTCTCTAGCGTCCCCTTAGGACCAAGGCAATACCCATCTCATATGGGTTCCTCTGGTGGATCTACCCTTGGCTTGGATTTCTCCAAGGGTAGGGTTTTCTCTGATGAGGTTTTCAAGTCAACTGGTCACACGATCCATCCAATGGGTCAATTGAGGGCTTTTACTCTGATTGTGTCTTTTAGCCATCATGCCTTCTGTTTGTCGGAGGATTCGGTGGCTGCGGCATTGGAAGTAGCGATTGGTGGCTCGGCAATAGATCTTCGGGTATCTCACATCAAGGATAAGGTGTTCTCTTTCCAAGTCTCTTGCAAGAAAGTTGGTTTTCTTATTATGGATCTTCGTTCTTTTGCTTGTGATCTGTTTAAATGCTACTTTAATCTTTGGGGCAATGGTGGACCAAATTGGGTTAGAGAAGTTAAGATCTGGCATAAGGAATGTGACGCTAAATGGATTTTAATTAGTCCAACCAAGCGTAGATCATCTTTGGGTTTGCTGGCCCTACATAAGCCGCCGATTAGATCTTCTTTTGAGTCAGAAAGTTCTGCTAAGAAGAAATTATCTTTTTCCACTTTCGAGAAGTATTCGGCTTGCAGAGGTTATAGATACCCGGCAACTAAAAATTGTATTGACACGATCACTGATGGGGGCTATGATCCTTCTGCGCATGAGCGGGTTATTATTCATTAGCCACCACCTCTTGATTTGCATTGGACTGTGGCTAGGCCACCTATCGTATTTGGATCGATCCTACCTTTGCCGGAGTTGCACCGTCCAGCCGCCTCGTCACTGGTATGTGATCTGGTTTCGGGGGATCTGCTTCCTACCAATCTTTCCACGAGTTTTGCGGAAGCGGGAATTTCTCCAGTTCAAAATGCATGCCCAACCACTGGCCCACCACCCCCGGAGACCCAATGCATTGGCGGCCCTGTGCTACAGCCTAGCCTAACAACTGATGGACTGGCTTTTCTTCAGAGTAGCCCAGTTTCTGATGGGTAGGCCTCTTCTCCAAACTCAAGCCCACTGGTTGTCACACAGGAACTTCCTACGTCCCAAGAGGCAACCCAACAAATTGAGTCCATGGTTGATGACATGGTGGATCGGGTGTTAACTTGCACTATTTGCACCGAGAGGGGCCACTTGGCAGCTGCATGTGGAATGCGAGCGGTCTGCTCGGCTTGCTCTCGCTTGGGTCATGCTAGGAAAGACTACAATGATTTCGCGCGCTCCAATGGATTGGTTTGGAAGCAAATTTCTCTGCAACAAAAAATGACTATATCGGAAAACTCTGACTGTCATGGGAAGGGAGCCGGAGTTATTGGGATAGCTTGTCCAGTCCCATCGCCGTCGCCCACATTATTCCAATGTCCTCCTCTTCCAGCCCAAGGAAACCCCAAGCCAGCTTCTCCCCCATCGTCCATGGCAAACTACGAGCTTGATCCGCATCGTTTTGTGCCGGCGGGCCATCACATCACCGATGGCGGAAACCGGTGTCTCCCATGTACCTTCTTCACGCCTGCTGCTCGCCCTCCACGTTGCCATGAGGACTTCATGGTCATGTAGGTCATGCCCGCGCCAGAGGGTCTGCTGGGGCCCGTGCGAGAGGAGATTGTTCAGTTCCTTCAAGACAAAGGTACTTTGGTGTGTTCTGCTCAACCCTGGTTTCACGAAGTTGGATTGTTTCAAGTTAGGGATCCTACTGTCAGATACTCTTTGATCCAGCATGCTTCGTTTCCTTTGGGAAATAATCGCTTTGTTAGATTTATGAAGCATGATGAGGGGGGGAAGTTTTAAGGGCACTCATGGTTTTCGCAAGCGCTGGCTTATGTTCATTGGAATTCCGCTAAATTATCGTACTCCTGAGTTTATCTCACAAGTGGTAGGCACGTTTGAAAAGTTTCTCTCTTTGGACAGTGAAGATCCATATTTGGTCCGTACTTTGGTTGAGGCCAATTTTCCAGATACACCTTTGGTTCCGCGGGATGTTGTGTTTGGGTATTTTGCTGAATGGGGTGGCGCTAAAGTTTCATGGATGGCTGCGTGTTATGTTCTTGGGGTGGATTTTGCTGACCAGGTGCCGAATGATGAGGACCCAACACCTCTGGATGGCAATCGTGATCCTATGCCAGGGAATCTGATACCAGATAATATGCCTTTTGTTCTACCCCCATACCCAATGCTGGAGTGGAACGATGCACCTCTTGCTCCTCCACCACCACCTAAAAATATCCCGGATGCGGGTTGGGGAAATGCTCACTAGGGGGTGAGGTGGAAGTTCATCAGCACCCTCCGCCTGTTCAGCCAGAGCAAGATCATGTTTCCATTGTGATTGACTAGTCGGAAGGATCGGTTTCAGTTGAACAGCAAATGCAGGAGCATAATGAGCATGATATGCAGCCTCAACCTATTCTGGAGCAACAGATGGTAATTCATGGTTAGCATGTTCAAGATGAGCAACATGTCCTTGTGGAAAATCCGCTCGCGATTGTTCCCTATCAGCCTCCTGTCATTCAGCATCATCAAGTCTTTATTGGAATGGCTAGGATGGTTGTTGGACCACCTCTCCCTCCTGAGATGATCTGGAAGAGGTCATTCGAAAACATAATGTCTGATTTCACTCTCAAGGAGGTGCCCAGGTCAATCTACTTCAAACCATTGGGTACAGTCACTTATTCCAAGCGTACATGGTCGATTGCTTTTGACGAGTCCCGCAAGTTATCCTTGTTGGTTGCAAGTTTGTCAATCGTTTCCATTGCAAGAAAAACTGTTGTGGCCAAGCGCCCTGTGGCCAGAGCGTTGTTTGGAGGATCATCCATGGATGTGGTTTCCAGCTCTGAAAATGCACCTGCTGTCATCGTGTCTGAAGATGTTTCTCCCAACTCTATCGGTGTTATTCCGGGCTCCGATGCTGTCCTGTCTGAAGCTGTGCAGCCTGCAATCTCGAAGGAAGTGTCCTCTTTCTCTTCTGTGATCTTTTCTGCAGATTCACAGGTTAAGGAGAATAAATTGAGGGGGGGGGAAGAAGGCATCTACACCTCTGGTGGACACATCTATGAGGCGATGCACCTGTAGCGCGGCAAAACGGGATGGCTTCAAACCGGTGGTTTTCAAACAACTTTCTCTTCAGCCCATGAAGAGTCGCCCATGGTCCAAGCCCATGGAAGCTGCGGCCCAGCCCACTTCTGCAACCGCTGATGAAAATGGCAAGACTGAAGTTCTTCCCCCCAACACTCCACTCAAGGTGTTGAAGCTGATTGGTGCTGAGCTGGAGATCGACCCTTCACTGCTGTCCGAGGAGAAGCTTATGGCTAATCCTAAGGACGACTCAACCTCCTCCAGTGTCTAAATGTTGATCACCAAATATTTCTCTAGGTGTTGCGCGCTGGTTAATTTTGCTACTGTTTATAATGTTCCGGAACTGGTGTTGTGTGTTAGAGACTGGGCGTGTCCCTTTTGCTGTGATTTGGGATGTATGACATTACATGTCGTACTGTTATTGCTACATTTCTATTTATGCTTTTATGAATCAAATGCATACGTGTAGCTGGAAAATCCTTTGTTGGAATGTCAGAGGTTTAAATTCTCATGCTAGGCAATGATCGATCAGAGAGAAAGTAATTGAAAGTCAGTGTGCAATCATTTGCTTACAGGAAACTAAGCTCTCCTCTTGTGCACGCACTTTAATTAAGAGCGTTTCTCCAGTGGGTTTTGATAATTTCATTGAATCTCCTTCGAGAGGAGCATCTAGAGGTATTCTGACTGTCTGGCGGCCTGATGTTTTTAAAGGAACACTGTTGGATGTGCAAGCGTTTGGTACTTTGATTAACTTCACCTCAGTGCATAATAATGATCAATGGTTTTTTGTAAATGTGTATGGGCCGTGTCAAGGAGAGATAAGAGATAATTTTGTCAACTGGCTATACAATCTTCAGGTAGAACCTGATCATAAGTGGTTTCTCATGGGGGATTTTAACTTCATTAGATCAATGGATAATAGAAACCTTCCTGGTGGAGATTTTAGTGATATTTTCATTTTCAGTGAGATCATTGGTCATTTGGGGCTGTTAGAAATTCCTCTGAAAGGCAGAAGATTTACCTGGTCGAAGATGCAAGACTTGCCACTCCTTGAACATCTTGATTGGGTTTATACTTCTGCTAGCTGGCTTAATCAATATCCTATAACTCAAGTCACACCTCTTGCAAAAACTGCTTCTGATCATGTGCCCTGTTTAATCTCTATCAGTACCACAATTCTTAAGGCACGTATCTTCAGATTTGAGAACTACTGGGTGCATCAACCTGGTTTCATGGAATGTGTTCAAGAGGTTTGGGCTAAGCCTTCCCATAAAACCCACATTTCATCTATTATTGTGGACAAATTGAAACCTCTGAGGTTTGCTCCCAAGAAATGGCAGAAAGGGCTATCTCACATTAAAGGAATGATTGAGAAATGTAATTGGGTAATCATGTGGCTAGATAACTTGGAGGACATGAGGCCTTTGTGCAAAACTGAATTTAACTTCAGGAAAATAGTTAAGTTGCACCATGAACATCTTTTGCACCTCCAATTTATATACTAGAAGAAGAGATGTACCATTAGATATATCAAAGTGGGTGAGGAAAATTCCAAGTTTTTCCAGGCAATGGCAACAGAAAGGTATAGAAGGAATTCCATTGCTAGCTTTGTTGTATCTGACGGTTCAGTTTCCTCAGATCATGACATAATGGCTCAGGAATTCATGGGTGCTCTCAAGAGTAGAATGGGATCTTTAAAGCCAATTGAGTTGGAAGAAGAAATTATTTCGTTGATCCCTAAAGTATAGGGACTGGAGGTCCTCACAAAATAGTTTGAGGTCAAAGAAATTGAGAAAGTGATTAAAGAATTGACAAATGATAAAGCACCTGGTATTGATGGTTTTAATGGGCTTTTTATGAAATCTTGTTGGCACATCATTTCCAGTGATTTTATTAGGTTGGTGAAGGAACTTCTTGGAGGGACAGTGCAGCTGGAGAACCTCAATGATGCACTCATTACATTGATTCCAAGAAGCAAACTCCTGTAAATGTGGGTGACTTTAGGCCAATATCTCACACCAGTGTGGGTCTTAAGTTTCTCACCAAACTTGCAGCTAATAGGTTTCAGGAGGAAAGCACCAAATGTGTTCATAAGAATCAATATGGGTTTATTAAGTCAAGAACAATTCAAGATTGCCTTGCTTGGAGTTTTGAATACATTCACCAGTGCAATCAATCAAAGAAGCCAATCATGTTACTGAAGCTTGATTTTGAAAAAGCTTTTGATTCTATTCAGCATGAGGCAATCATTAATATCCTTCGAGCAAAAGGTTTGGATAGGAAATGGATCATCTAGATTCAGCAGCTGTTATCTTCTGGCACTTCTTCTATTCTGCTCAATGGAGTCCCTGGTAAGCACTTTAAGTGCAAGTGTGGTGTAAAGCAAGGAGACCCTATCTCTCCCTTGCTTTTTGTGATTACTGCTGACCTCTTGCAGACCATGATTAATAATCTCCTCAGACAGGGATTACTTAATTTGCCACTGCCAACACATGATCCAGATTATCCAGTGATGCAATATGCTGATGATACATTGCTTTTTGTGAATGCTGACAACTGTTAGTTTGAGGTTCTTAAATCAACACTGTAGTCCATCTCTTTGGCTACTGGTTTGTATATTAACTTCCACAAGTCCTTAATGTATCCAATCAATGTGGAGGCTTCTACTGCTTTAGATCTTGCTGCTCTTTTTGGTTGTCAGATAGGCACAATGCCAGTCACATATCTAGGTCTACCTGTGGGTACCAATAGGCCAAAAATCATAGATCTTCTACCTCTAGTGGATTGCATGGAGAGAAGGCTTACTGCTAGTTCTTGGTTTCTGCCTCAAGGCAGTAGATTGCAGCTAGTTAACTCTGTGATGTCATCCCTGCTAATTTTCTTCCTTTGTAGTCCGTCCATACCACAGGGCATCCTGAAGCAATTGGAAAGAATTCAGAGACAGTGCCTATGGAGGAAGAATGGTTAGGAAAAGGGCCATTCATTGGCTTCTTGGCCACTAGTTTGCAGGCCAAAAATGAAGGGAGGACTTGGTATCTTAAATTTGGGATTGCAGAATGAGGCTCTGCTTCTTAAGCATCTAAACAAATTTTATAACGGAGCAGATGTTCCTTGGGTACACTTGGTTTGGGACTCTTATTATTTTGAAAGAGTCCCTCATGACACCACAGTCTATGGTTCTTTTTGGTGGAGAGACATTTGTAAGTTAATGGACAAATTCAGAGTTGTTACCTCTGTCACAGTCAGAAGAGGAGACACAGTACTATTCTGGTTTGATCACTGGATGATTAACTTGTGCCCCTCTTCAGGATAGGTTTCCAAGGTTGTTTTCTTACTGCTTGTAGAAAAATCTTTCAGTCATGGAAATGTTTCAGGCAGGTGATTTGCAGCAGAGGTTTTCCTTGCCACTATCTGAATTGGCCTTTCATGAGCTCAACCAGCTTTCATCAATGCTGGGAGAGATCTCTTTGGATGTTGATGGCAAGGATATCTGGACTTGGAGACATGGAAAGAAATCTGAATATTGGGCCAAGAGGTTCTATGACTTTGTCCACCAACCTTTCATGTCCAACCCTATACTCAATTGGATATGGAGGAGTTGTTGTACTATGTCCATAAAAATGTTTGCCAGGCTAGTAATAATGGATATAGTTAAAACCAAAGATATGATTCAACGTAGACATTGGAAAATCAATGAGGGGCCGGAGTGTGTTCTTTGTTTGACTAGAGTGCTGGAAGACAGAAAACACCTCTTCTTTCAATGCAACATTAATGTACGCATTTCGAACTATCTTCAATTCACTTGGCTGAATAGTGATGACATGGTGGAAATTGCCCTTCATGCCAGGAAGTAGTTTAATAAACCTTTCTTTTCTGAGGTGGTCTTTCTAGCTTGGTGGAACATTTGGAAACTCAGGAATGATAAGGCTTTTAGGCACATTAGGCTTTCTTTTAGGCAATGGAGAAATGGCTTCATACATGATATTACCCTGCTTCTCACATGATTAAGAGAAGATATAAGGAGGCTCTACTCAAATGGATTGGTTTCCTTCCCCCTTGATGTACTTGCAGATGTAATTTTCTTTTCTTTTCAGGTTTGTTTTAGTGTAACCTGCCCTGTATAGTTTTCTTCTTTCTTTTTTCTTCCTTTTCTTTGCTTTTTTTTCCTCATCTTGAGGAACCTATTGTACTCTTTGTTATTCTTTTTTCAATAAAATGTGGTGGGGTGTAAGCCCTGCAGTCTTCAAGGTAAAAAAAATCAACTAGAGCCATCATAAGTCCACAAGTGCATTGTTTTTTGAATGAGAAATGATAACTTGGTGTAGTTGATTATCTTCTGCTCAAAATTTCTTATGTTATAATGTTGTATGATAATGTTGTAAGGGTAATAATTGGTCTCTTCTGCTGCTTATCAGAGATGGGGGGAAGCCGCCACCGTAGACTCCGCTCTGCCACACCGGAGTACGGGTTGGATGCTTTTGAGTTCTTCAGTATCATACTTGGGACTTCAGTATCATCCATGAGGCAGTTGTTGTTTGCTACATCACTCATTGTCCCATCTCATTATGATAACTCTATTGTTTGCTACATCACTCATTGTCCCAAACTGCAGAGGCTGCCTGACACTTTTATGAAATGCTGGGTGAAGATCCGCCAAATAATGTGAAGCTGCGACAGGCCGGCGGCGGGTTTTGCAGGTTGTAGGACGTGGAGTTGGTGATCAAGGAGGGCCACATGTACCTGTGTCGTGGCTGGGAGAAGTTCTACCGTGCCTATGACCTGCGGCAGGGGTACTTCCTTCTCTTTAGGTACGATGACGACGCCACCATGCTCATCGTGAAGGTGTTCAACGCGACTATGTGTCGCATGCGCTACGCTGACGACGATGATGCCAGTACGTTCTACCTCTTCTTATTCCTCGACATTTGGCTTTGTCTCGCATCGATTGTTAACGGTTGTTGTTGCATCTGGACAGGCAATGGGAGCAGCAACAGTGACACTGGCTACAGCCAAAGCAGCAGCGATTTTGGCTTTAGCAAAAGCAACAATGATTCTGGCTGTAGCAAAAGCAGCAGCGATTCTGGCTGCAGCAAAGACAGCAAGGAGGATGATCCGGATTGGAGTGGGGAAGAAGAGGAGCAGAGTGGGCATCAGGCTGAGGATGACCTAGCGATGGTGGTGGCTGACCAAGGGCAAGAGATGGTGGTGGCTGACCATGGGCAAGAGTTGGTGGTGGCTGAGGATGACCTAGCGATGGTCATGCCTGTCCTGCCTGAAGATGGCCTCGCGATGGTGGTGGTGCCTGACAATGACCTCGCGCCGGTGGTGGCGCCGGTGATCCCACAGCTGGGTGACATGACAATGCCAATTGTGGTAGAAGACTATATCCCACTGCCTCCACCACCTCGCCACTCTTGGTGCATCAGGCTGAGGAAGGAGAAGGATAAGAACAATGAGAACTGAACTATGTCAGGTATGTCAGATCTCCAAAATGATCTATATATACTTAGCTTTGTTTCCTCCGAAATGACATAAGTTGCTCTAAGTTAGCTCTAATATGCTTAGTTACATATGTTAGCTCTAATATGCTTAGTAACATATGTTAGCTCTTATATGCTAAATTATCTCTACTATGCTAAGTTTCCTATAGGTTAGCTCAAAAATTACTTATATTAGCACAAAATGACCAAGTTTACATAATAAGCTTATAGTTTTGTTCTTCTTGTTCTTCTTCTTCTTCTTCTTCTTCTTCTTCTTCTTCTTCTTCTTCTTCTTCTTCTTCTTCTTCTTCTTCTTCTTCTTCTTCTTATTCTTCTTCTTCTTCTTCTTCTTCTTCTTCTTCTTCTTCTTCTTCTTCTTATTCTTCTTCTTCTTATTCTTATGCTTCTTCTTCTTATTCTTCTTCTTCTTCTTCTTCTTCATTTTCTTCTAGGTTAGCTCCATTTTACTTAAGTATGCTTACTTCTTATAGTCTTCTTCTTCTTCTAACATCTTGTTTATCATTTTGCAGATTTGATTTAATTCACGGAATCTTGCATGGATGGAGTGCTTTTTTCCATTTGTGCTTTTGTTTTGTATCAATGAACTTGCATGGTTGGAACTTGTTATATGGATGGATGAATAACGGTGTTGGATGAACAATCTGAAACTTTTGCAATATGTAAGGATGGAACCATATATGTGTTGGTTATGTATGTATATATGATGAAACTTGTGTGTTGGATATGCTTGTTGTGTATATATGTATATCTGTGAATTGCTGTCAAATTGAATGAATTAAATTAAAAATAGGGCTGTACAGGCTCTTTGCCGTCAGCTAGCTAACAGCAAACATGCCACATGGCAGCTACCTGTGATTCCTGGGACTGGCATGTTTGAGCACTTTGACGTCTGCCAGCGGACGGCAAAGACCTTAGCCTCTTTGTCGTCCGCTGGTTGACGACAAAGCACACCGTTAACCCCTAATGGCTCTCACCCCACCTCATTGCCGTCCACAATCTTTGTCGTCTGCTGGCCACCAACGGCGGACAACAAAATCCTTTGCCGTCTGTTTCCAGGAAGCGGATGTCAAAGAAGGCCTTTGCTGGCACATGTTCAGACGGACAGTTTGCCGTCTTCTGGCGGACGACAAATAAGTTTGTCGTCCGTGATCCATGCCTTTGCCGTCTGCCATGGCGGACGACAAAGAAGATGATTCCAGTAGTGTAAGCTCCGTTAGTATAAGAAAATAAATCACCACTTAGGTAATGTTGTGAACTCATTCTAAATTCATATTGGTGTTATATCTACTGTATTCCAACTTTTCCATGGTTCATACCCTCCAATACTACTCATCGATTCATCAAAATAAGCAAACAACATAATGAAAACAAAATCTGTTTAAAACAAAACAGTCTGTAGTAATCTGGAAACTTCCCATACCTCTGTAACTCCAAAAATTCTGAAAAATTAGGACAACATAGAAACTTTGTATATCAATCTTGTGTAAACTGTTCAGATCAAAAGCATGTTCCAGTGAATTTTCAAATTTCCTGGACTGAGCGCAAAAGTTTTTGTTTTTGCATAGAATCAAGTCAACTATCATCCACACTATCCCAAAGGCTTTACTTGGCACTTTATTGAAACAAAAGATATAAAACATGATTACTACAGTAGCTTAATCATGTGAACACACAAAAATAGTAGGGGTAAATATTGGGTTGTCTCCCAACAAGTGCTTTTCTTTAATGCCTTTTAGCTAGGCATGATGATGTCAATGATGCTCATATGAAAGAAGAATTGAAACACAAAGAGAGCATCATGAAGAATATGACTATCACTTTTATGTCTAACCCACTTCCTAGGCCTAGGGATTTTGTGAGAAAACAACTTATGGGAACAAGAATCAACTAACATAGGAAGGCAAAACAAGCATAACTTCAAGATTTTCAACACATAGAGAGGAAACTTGATATTATTGTAATTCCTACAAGCATATATTCCTGCCTCATAATAATTTTCAGTTGCATCATGAAATTCAACAATATAACTATCACATAAAGCATTTTTTTTTCATGATGAACAAGCATCTAATTTTTATTACTCTCCACATATGCAAATTTCTTCTCATGAATAGTAGTGGGAGCAAGATGACAAGTTTCATGGTTATCATTATTCTTTATAGCATACATGTCATCACAATATTCATCATTGGTAGCAACTCTATTCTCATAATCAATTGGAACCTCTTCCGAAATAGTGGATTCATCACTAAATAAAGTACCTCTCCAAATCCACTTTTATCATTATTGTGAAAGTATTTAACACCCTCCAAAATAGTTGGATCATTACTTCCTAAAGTTTACACGCTTCCAAACCCACTTACATCAGTATAATCATCATAAATAGGAGACATGCTATCATCAAAATAAATTTGCTCATACAAACTTGGGGGACAAAAAATATCATATTCATCAAACATAGCATCCCCAAGCTTGTAGCTTTGCATATCATTAGCATCATGGATATTCAAGGAATTCGTACTAACAACATTGCAATCATCCTCATCATACAAAGATTTTAGGCCAAACATTTTATAGACTTCTTCTTGTAACACTTGAGCACAATTTTCCTTTCCATCATTTTCACGAAAGACATTAAAAAGATGAAGCATATGAGGAAACCTCAATTCCATTTTGTTGTGATAAAACAAGAAACTAAAAGATTCAATGCAAGATCTAAAGATATACCTTCAAGCACTCACCTCCCTGGCAACGGCCCCGGGAAAAGCTTGATGTCTACTACGCAACCTTCTTCTTGTAGACATTGTTGGGCCTCCAAGTGCAGATGTTTGTAGAACAGTAGCAGATTTCCCTCAAGTGGATGACCTAAGGTTTATCAATCCGTGGGATGCGTAGGATGAAGACGGTCTCTCTCAAACAACCCTGCAACCAAATAAAAAAGAGTCTCTTGTGTCCCCAACACACCCAATACGATGGTAGATCGTATAGGTGCACTAGTTCATCGAAGAGATTGTGATACAAGTGCAATATGGATGGTAGATATAGGTTTTTGTAATCTGGAAATGTAAAAAACAGCAAGGTAGCAAGTAACAAAAGTGAGCGAAAATAGTATTGCAATGCTTGGAAACGAGGCCTAGGGTTCATACTTTCACTAGTGCAAGTTCTCTCCACAATGATAACATAATTAGATCATATAACAATCCCTCAACGTGCAACAAAGAGTCACTCCAAGGTCACTAATAGTGGAGAACATACGAAGAGATTATTGTAGGGTATGAAACAACCTCAAAGTTTTTCTTTCTGATTAATCCATTGGGCTATACCTATAAGTATCACTAATAGCCCTAGAGTTTGTAGTAAAGTGACACCTTAAGACACACATTAACCAAAACCCTAATGTCACCTAGATACTCCAATGTCACCACAAGTATCCGCGGGTATGATTATATGATATGCATCACGCAATATCAGATTCATCTATTCAAACTAACACAAAGAACTTCAAAGAGTACCGCCAAGTTTCTACCGGAGAGTCAAGATGAAAACTTGTGCTAACCCCTATGCATAAGTTCACAAGGTCACAGAACCCGCAAGTTGATCACCAAAACATACGTCAAGTGGATCACATGAATATCCCATTGTCACCACAGATAAGCACATGCAAGACATACATCAAGTGTTCTCAAATCCTTAAAGACTCAGTCCGATAAGATAACTTCAAACACTACAAAAAATACACTTCCGTGATGATACGTGTTTGTCACAGTAGGTCACGTTTTCTGTCATGCATGTACATCCATGATGATTTTATGACAGAATCAAGATAGTCATACCTATGCTATCATAGAAGTGTTCCATGACATTACCAAAATTATCATCATGGAAGTGTCCACTTCCATGATGATAAATCGCGCGTCACAGAAGTGCTTTCATCAAGGGTGACCGACACGTGGCATCCACCGTAATGGAATGTCGTTAAGCTATCTGGTCCGGTTTTGGATCCGATAAACGTTAACAGCCCGGACCAATGGGGATTTTCCACGTGTAAAATCATCATTGGCTAGCGGAAACACATGTCGGCTCACCGTTGGGACATATGCCATCCACTCATTGGACCGAAGGCGCCTATGATACGTCGACACATGACACGGCCAAATAGAGGCCCATTCCTATGAAAAGGTCATCCCGTTTGACTTGGTCAGAAGATGGTGGGCTGGCCCATAGAAAGCCTGTTAACGGCATGTTCGCATATAGCCCACTTACAGCTTGCTAACCCAGGGCCCATTACGACCAATCTAAATTTGGCCCGGTAGCGTCATCTGGGCCGTCCAATATGATTCCAGCCCGTTTTAACTTCCGGCCCATGTATGGCCCATGATGTCTTTCGGCCCATATGAGCCCCTTTGTAACTCTTAGCCCATTAACAGCCCATGGTGAAACTGGCCTGTAACAAACAGTGTATCACTTTCTAGCCATTAACGGCCCATTATTCCATTGGGCCGTTTCCAGCCCATGTTATGTTTTGGCCTTCTCAGGGCCCATTTATTCTTGGGCTCATTTCCAGCATTCGGTTACTTACGCCCGTTACTGTCATTTTCTGCTTGTGGGCCCAATTCAGCCCATTGTTACAGTTGGCCCGTTTATGGCCCGTTAATACGTTGGGCTGTTTTCATAGCGTCATCAAATACGGCCTATTAACGACGGTCCATTATGGTCGGCCCATGAACGGGCGATTCCAACTCTAGCCCATTTACGACCATAATGCGGTGTGTTATTGGCCCATGTTTGGCCAATCGATCATACGGCTCGTATAAGGCCCATTGGTGATACGACCCATAGAAGGCCCATTGTTTCTACGGCCCGTAGAAGGCCCATTGTTTCTATGGCCCATAGAAGGACCATTGTTTCTATGGCCTATAGGAGGCCCAGTGTCATTACAGTAAATATGTAGCCCATGGATATTGTGGCCTAGTTTTAAAAAATAGGTTATTGCGGCCACTAGCAAACCGCAAAAAAACTGCACTGACTACAAACAAACAAATAAACAAGACAACAAGGGAACAAATAAGCAAGCAACTTACGCTAGGCTATCACGGCTATTACACATATTACATCCATTTGGCATCAAAGTTCGCCACCAGTGCCAATATAGGGAACAAAGCAGCATATAAACGTCGTAGCAAAACAAGTCCAGAATGGAAACCACATCAGAAGGGCTCAAGAAACAATATCCTAGGTACCCATAATGCTAGAAAGATACGTAGAAAGATTATTAACTTTCTCTTGTTTGGCGCTTAAATCCTCCAGCGCTTGCTGTTGCACAAGAAAGTATGCATCTGAATTATGCATTGACTTCCTCAGTCCTTCGACTTCTTTTTGCAGCACAGTTGACTGATGCCTTTCAGCTTGTAGCTGAGATTGAAGAAGCGGAAGTGATTCAGGTATCGAGTTCGAAGAGCTTGTGCCAGCGGTACATCAACGCAGGAGTATGGGGTTTTCTCACTGTCTACAAAGATCATTTTTATCACCTTTCTAGGAGACCAACAGGGTTGTCTCACTATCTTGAATGTTATCTGCATTACTTTCTCTACCATTGCATAGTGGGGTGCTCTTCTCCAATATTTTGTTTGCATACTACAAGAAACAAGCAGACACATCATAGGTTTAGCATGTAGTATACGAAACTCATTTTGGTAAACCGGTTTAGTAGTAAGGTGGATAGGATAACAGCATGGAACAAACATATATCTATGTACTATGGTCACTGTATTGTCCATATCATTCTAGTTTATGTTGCCTAATCAAGATAGAGACAAAGTTCAACTCATATATGTTTAAGACACAACATCATTGACAGAATATAACTGTGAGAAACTACACAACATTGGCAACACTTGTAATGTGCATCACATGAGAACATAACTGATCATACAACTGAAACTGAAATCAACATAGAGCAAGACGTTAGAACAGCAATCCAGTTAGAGAAATAGGTTTAAAACATACCTGTTGCGCTATTGGAGTTTCAATTGGATCCTTTAAATTCAAAATTAGTTGGTATGAGTAAATACAGTGATGCAACAACAAAGGAGTATGGACCATAGCTATGGAATCTGACATGAGAACAGTTGCTCTTATGCTTTAAACGTGGAGTTTGCGCTAGCTATGTTGGTTTTCGTGCTTTGGGCACATCAGTTGCTTTACAAACTGCTCGTGTGGGGGTACTCTGTGGTGGACATGGTGCTTTGTCAACTAGAAGTGGGTTACTATCCGCTGGGGTTGCGGTTAGTTGGGTTGTAGCTGGTTCTCTGCCCAACGGTGTAAGTGTGCAATCTGGAAGAGTCTCAATTATGTGTGGTGGGGCTAGTTTGTGGGCCAGTACAACCATGGTTCTATCTGCATCAACAGTTAGCACTATCTTTTGTGAAGAACCAGTTTTTGCTCCCTTAGATACATCCATCACCCCCTCCAATTCAAATGGCTGATAAACAAGAAAAGAAATTGAAAGTACAGACATTGTATGATAGATAGATGTGGTAATTCACATATATGTTGTCTAACCAAACAGGACAACATGACACAATTTCACATATATGATGCCTAACTAAACATGATAGCATGACACAATTTCAGATATATGATGGATAACTTAACAGGATATAATGACATAATTCAGCATATGATGAGTATCTAAACAGGATGACATGACAACACTATATGATGTCTTTCTAAAATAGGTTGGGATGAAATAATTCACATACATGTTGTCTAAGTATATAGGATGACATGATATAATTGACATAATTGAATCATATACTAAGCAGCTGGCACTCACATGTATGATCTCTAAACTAAGCAGATGTAATTCAATATTATGCATATGATGTCTAAACAAAGAAATGCAAGACACCATATGCATGATATAAGAAATATAAACATTGCAACTAAGAGCATACACCCCTAGTGGGATATAGGACTAGTCATCTGTCTCTGAATCCTCCTCTAAGGAGCTCCCTGTAACCATCGAGATATATGCTTCAACAGGTACCTGACGGGGGGATGACCCTCGGATAGGCCCAAGACGGCAAACGACACTTCAAAAACATCGGGGCCAGCAATGCCCCTCAACCCGGCTCGCACTTGGCCGGGTTGCTCAACCCGGCCAAGCCCCTCAACCCGGCTCGCACTTGGCCGGGTTGCTCAACCCGGCCAAGCCCCTCAACCCGGCTAGACTCCTCAACCTGGCCGCCCGGCCGGGTCCCTGTCCGGCTGATCCAGTCGGCCTGCTACGCGAAGTCAACTACACCGTCCTGGCCAACACGACACCAACCAGACGGCCATACCGCGACCACTATTGCTGATAAAGCATACACTGTTCACTAGTCACGCGCGACATCATGTACAGTGTTACTTGTTCCTGGGCACTATTGTATAAAGTGACCCAGGGGAGCACTTTCTTGGAGAGGAGGACATTCCCTTGGCCAAGAAGTCACTGACTTGGCCAAGGGAGCAAGCCACTCACACCACACCCATATATGCTCCACCCATCCACCCACAGCCGGGGGCAGCCTCACTTGGCTCTCACGCCACACCCATCCATCCATCCATCCACACCTACACACTCATGCTCATTCGGCCACAAGGCCACTCACATACACACATATTCACACTCACTCACACATGAGGCAGAGTAGAGAATAAGTGTAGCTAGCTTCCTGATTCATCCGGATACAGCTCTAGGAGCAACTCTGTACTGCTAGGTATACACTGCATATATCATCAGACACGCAGGAGTAGGGGTATTATCTTTCCGGAGAGCCCTGAACCTGGGTAAATCACCGCGTGCTGTTTGCCCAATCCCGTCCCTTGACCTCCAAAGCAGTCTTGCCCTCACGACAAGCCACCTCATGGCATCTGTCGTCTCGCGAACCCGCCCGCGAGATAACCACGACAGTTGACGCCCACCATGGGGCAAGCTGCCGCGGAACCGCGGTCCGGGCGCGACCATCTTCGTCATCATCATCGTGGTGTGGTGCCGTCTCTCCGGTAGTGCTCGTGGGCTCGACATCGACCCGCCCCTAGAGCGACCGCGCGGGCCTCGCCCTCTTCGTCGCCACCACCATGGCGTCACCGTCGTCCACGCTTCCGCGTGCTACATCTCGCTTCGGCCGTTGGCCGAGCCCTCCTGCTCCGCCCCGTCGCTGTCGGCGCCAAGCTCACCCTCCTCCTACTGCTCCCTACTCGCCCTCCTACCCGAGTACCCATGCTGCAGCTGCCGTCGCGCAGTTACATGCAAGCCAGAGACGAGCCAAAACCATCGCCATATACTGAACCCAGACTATAGACATACACAGCTTGTACGCATCGCAGATAATGGTCAGAGAGTTCCTGTACACTAGCAAAACCGTGGTCAGATACTAGCCTTGCATTAATCAGACAATGCCCATGCGTTTCCAAAATCCATGGCGTTGCTGTCCGAATGTAGCTGCTCCTATTGCATCCTCGCGCTGCTTCTGCTCCGCCAACTCCCCTCATCGCGGTTGCGGCCTCTTCCAGCTCCTGAGCCGTGGCTGCTGCAGGCTCCCCCATCCGCGTGCCCGAGCCGTCCCATAGGTCGCTGCTCTGTATCTCACTGCGGCCATGGCGGCTAGCCATCCCCAGCACGGGATCCCTCGGCCCTCGAGCGGCGGCGCCCCTGCATCGCCTCTATCCAAGCACCCCTACACGCTGCTCCTTTCTCGCGCGCGGGTGTGCACTACGGCACTACCTCGACCTCCAGCCCGGCGCCTTCGTGCGCGCGCCACCGTCCGCCTAGGCGAAATCCTTGTTGCGCTAGGCCCGGCCGTTCCGGCCCCGCGCGTGCCAGCTTCGCCTCTGGCCGTGCCCCCGCCCATGCCGGCTACAGCCACGGGCCGCCTGGCGTCTTCAGCCACCCCAGCTTGCATCTGCGCCCCGGGTCACCTCCGGCCGTGGCCGCGTGTCCCGCGCCGGCCGGCTCCGGGTCCCCGCCGGGTCGCCTCCGCCAGCGGCCGGGTGCCCCGCTCCGGCCGGCTCCGGTTCCCCGCCGGGTCGCCTCCTGCCCACCATCACGCCGGCTTCTCCACCTCCTGTGCCGGCTCCTGGCCGCCTCCACACGTGGACCCGGCCGCCCCACACTGGGTCCGGCCGGCTCCCGCGCCGTCCCTCGGCTCCCACGACCCTCGCCACCTCCACCTCGGTGCCCCACCCGTCGGCTTCGTCTTCTACCCGGTCGTCCGACCCAACCCCGCTCTGCACTGGCTCCTCCCCCGTGCCAGCTTCCCGGCGCTAGCTTGCCCCGCAACCGGCTCCCCGTCGCCGCCTGCCGCCCGCTCGCCGGGACGCCTCGCCCCTGGCCTCCGAGGCCTCCCCACCGGGTCACCACGCCTCCGGCCACCTCACCCGCCGGCTCACGCCCCGCGCCCCCACCGGGTTGCCTTCCTGCCTGGCCGCGTCATGCTCCCGGGTCCGCGCGCCACCTACCACCTGGTGCGGCTTCTCTTTAAAAGAGCTGACGGCTGAGAAGTGCACAAGCTGGCCAAAAAAGAAAGAAAGAAAGAAAGAAAGAAAAATAAAATAAAAAAGAGATATGTCCGGCTGCTCCAGCCGCGACCTACCCGTGTCACCGTCTGGCCGCCTAGTCCGCCTGCCGGGTTCGACGCCTGGCCGGCTGGGGGCCCGACCCGTTTACTTGTCTGCGTCAACGCCGGGTGCGCCAAACCCGCCCAGCAGTCAGTCCGCCTCGACGCCCGTTCGGTCGGACCCGATTGGCCGGGACCCCCTTCGAGCACCTGGAGGATCGAAGCCTACCTCTAGTGGGTGTGTCGGCGCGCTGGCGCCAAGCCACGCCGACTGTCATCGCTAACCTTCGCCTCGACTGCACGAAAATCAATGTGAGCTCCTTACCCACTGATTTTTGCACCACACGCAAAACTGGATAACCCCGAGCGACACTCGGGGACCACCTGCGCCTTTTTCACACTTGCACTACTGTTCGCCCTGGCGCCAGCTAGTCTAGGCCCGGAGGTTGGCCGCTCGGCCCGATACGTTTGTTCCCGCAGACGGCTAGTAGCGTACATGGTACCGAAGGTCCACTCTCAGCCACAGACCGCAGCGGGGCTGTCCGGCAAGTGAGAGCAAAAGCTGGAGGTCACCCCACGCGAAAAACGTCTAGGAGAAGACGGCTTAGGCAACCCAGCCATTTCCTTTATGAGTATCTACTCGGTCGAATCTGCTCACGTAGTCCGAGTACTGTACGTTCCACTCCGCGACCACTCTTGGTAACAGCTAGAGGCCGGCTCCGAGCTGTCTAGCTAACAAGAGGCAAAGCCAAAGAGCGGAGGGGACATGAAAAAGACTGAAGGGGGCTCGGATGAAACCGAGTCGGCACCCTCCGCATAAAACTTACAATGCTGAAAACAAACATTTGATATATCTGCACGAACTAACTTTGCCTTTTGCACGATCATCACTATGGGGAACCACCTCCTCGCCCTGAGACTCGGAGGCTAGATGCGGGTTGCGGGCCCGACGCAGGCCGCAACCGGCGTTTCCATTGCCGCGGTCCACACCATCAACAGCAAGACCCTTCGGCCGACTCTTTGAGTCGCCCGGAGGCTCAGAGGCTAAACCTAGTGGGTGCGCTCGCGCGCCCCCACTCAGCCGACGGACTCCACGTCCGCGTCCGGCAGGGAGCCGCGCCCTCCAGCCGGCGGACTCCGTGGGCCCGCCCGGCACCCTCGACGTCACCGTCGGCTTCATCAACAACAGCAAAGACCCTCCACCCAACTTTTCCAAAGTTGCCCGGAGGCTCGGAGGCTACACCCAGTGGGTGCGCTCGCGCACCCCCACTCAACCGCCGGACTCCGCGTCCGCATCCGGCAGGGCCCCGCGCCCTCCAGCCGGCGGACTTCGCGTCCGTGCCCAGCGCCCTCGACGTCACCGTCGGATTCTTCAACAATGGCAAGACCCTCCATGCAACTTTTCCAAGTTTCCTGGAGGGTCGGAGGCTACACCCAGTGGGTGCGCTCGCGCGCCCCCACCAGATCCAAGCCGCGCCGGCTGCGGTCCGCGGTCGGCCGTCATCAACATCTACTGCTTCATCGACACCCACTAAAACCCTCCACGCAACTTGTCCAAGTTGCCCAGAAGCTCGAAGGCTACTAACGGGGGGATGACCCCCGGGTAGGACCAGGACGGAAAACGTCGCTTCAAAAACATCGGGGCCAGCAATGCCCCTCAACCCGGCTCGCAGTTGGCCGGGTTGCTCAACCCGGCCAAGCCCCTCAACCCGGCCAGACTCCTCAACCCGGTCGCCCGGCCGGGTCCCTGTCCGGCTGCTCCAGCCATCCTACTACGTGAAGTCAACTACGGCATCCCGGTCGACACGACACCGACAAGACGGCCATACCGCGACCACTATTGCTGATAAAGCATACACTATTCACTAGTCACGCGTGACATGATGTACAGTGTTACTTGTCCCTGGGCACTATTGTATAAAGTTACCTAGGGGAGCACTTTCTTGGAGAGGAGGACATTCCCTTGGCCAAGAAGTCACTGACTTGGCCAAGGGAGCAAGCCACTCACGCCACACCCATATATGCTCCACCCATCCACCCACAGCCGGGGGCAGCCTCACTTGGCTCTTACGCCACACCCATCCATCCATCCATCCACACCTACACACTCATGCTCATTCGGCCACAAGCCATGGCCACAAGGCCACTCACGTACACACATATTCACACTAACTCACACATGAGGCAGAGTAGAGAATAAGTGTAGGTAGATTCCTGATTCATCCGGATACAGCTCCAGGAGCAACTCTATACTGCTACGTATACACTGCATATATCATCAAACATGCAGGAGTAGGGGCATTATCTCACCGGAGAGCCCCGAACCTGGGTAAATCACCGCGTGCTGTTTGCCCAATCCCATCCCTTGACCTCCAAAGCAGTCTTGCCCTCACCACAAGCCACCTCGTGGCATCTGTCGTCTCGCGAACCCGCCCGCGAGATAACCATGACAGTACCATTGCCTACTCTGAAGACCTTGTTTTCACTCCAGAATTTTCCATAACCATCTCAAATGGTTGATACACCTGAGGAGTAGTTCAATATACACATATTGTCGACAAATGGAATACGTAATGAAAAAAGATGGCATGAGATAATTCACATATATGATGTCTGGCTACATGGTGGTGCATAATTCACATATATGATAACTGGCTGAAAAACATGGCATTGCATAATTCATATATAATTAAGCAAACAGGAGGCATTCACACAATGCATGTCTAATCTAAGCAGATTGCATGGCAATGAAAGACATCATATGCATGATACGAGCAATATAACCCTGCTAAGTTAGAGAATGCACCTCAGGGGGGGATACGACCGGTTATCTGTCTCTGAATCCTCCTCTGAGGAGCTATCTGAACCAGCAAGAAATCTACATTGACAGGTAGCACTGACTGCTCAGAAGACCTTGTTTTCACTCCAGATTTTCCCATGACCCGACTCAAATGGTTGATGCACAGGAAGAGTAGATGAACATATAAACATTGTTGACAAATGGAATACATTATGAAAAAAATATGGCACGATACAATTCACATATACGATGACTGGCTAAACAGGATGGCATTGCATGATTCACGTATATGATGCCTGGCATTGCATAATTCCCATATACTCCCCCCGTTCCTAAATATTCGTCTTTTTAGAGATTTCAAATGGACTACCGCATACGGATGTATATAGACATATTTTAGAGTGTAGATTCACTCATTTTGCTCCGTATGTAGTCACTTGTTGAAATCTCTAAAAAGACAAATATTTAGGTATGGTGGGAGTATGATATAGAAACCAAAGAGGTGGCATTCACACAAAGCAAATCTAAACTAAGCTGATGACATATAAGATGTACAACGTAAGCAATGAGAGGTGCCATATGCATCATATAACCAACATCAGCATGCCAGGTTAGAGCAAAAACCTCAGGTGGTAAATAGGAGTGGTCGGCTCCCTCTAAATCCCCATCTAAACAGTTATCTTCCACTGGAATATAATCTGGAATGGCGGGGGGGGGGGGCACTTCGCCCACCATGGAGCGGCGTCTGCAGGGCATTATATTCCCACGTAATGGTCTTCTCTTTTTATCTACATGTTAGATTTTGTAAGGCCTAAGGGGTGCATGTAGAAATCAAGAAGGATGGCAGCAAACGAGTGGATAGATCGAAAACTAATGATAGCAGGTAGATTATAGCTTCAGTTTAAAAAGATAGACAATGGATCGTCTATTGTTTGTTGCCCACCCAACATGAACCACATAGAAGACCCCAGATGAACCAGATAGTAGACATATACTATTTGTTGCTGCCTTGATATGAGACCCATGTTCATTTTAAAACTCAAGTTTGAACGATAAAGTAGTAGGTAATAATAACTGATATATAACGTAAGCAAACACGAAAGACTATGATCTCTCTTCTGGGACTGTGTAGTCCTCAGGTTCATCTGCTCAGTCGATGATTGTAATGCAGTCGACGTGGCTGCCGACAATGGGGAAGATGATCTCAGGCGACGAAAGAAAGTCTGCAGGGGGAATCTCTGCTGCAGTGAACGTTTCTGTCGATGGTGCACCTCAGGTGGGGTGGATGACGGCACGGCAGGAGCAGGACATAACACATAGTGTTTTCTTTGACGCCTATCTGAAAATGAAGTAAATCTGTAAAGGCTCCTTAGAATTGGAGGATTTTATAGATGCAGGGACAGGAAAAACACAGGAATATGATAGGAATGCACATGCAAAACAGAGCATTTGGAAACATAGGATTTCTGTCAACCTGGGTGTTTGGTTCAAATGAATTGGAAGAACACGGGAATGGAGAAACATGGTCAAATTAAAGTCAAACCACGTGAAAATGAAAAAAAATAAGAATCTTATTATGCCAGTAATGCAATTAGTTTTGTTCTTCATGCATATTAATTTGAAAAGGACGTCCAAGTGAATATTAAAGTTCCTACGTTTTTTCTTTGAAAGAGACACCAAAGGAAAAAAATCCTACAGTTTTGCTTTGCTCCACTCCTTCTAACCAAATGCATGAATAGTAGTACCATATTAGTTCCATAGCCAAGGATCACTAAGGGATCGACATGAATGCAGAGTAACAAAGTGATGTGACGAGTGTACAACCTCTTTGGCATAGCCTTGTGGACCTCAGCATCATTGGGTTGGACTTGGAGGATGGTTGTCGGTGTCAAAACCGGCGGATCTCGGGTAGGGGGTCCCGAACTGTGCGTCTAGGCGGATGGTAACAGGAGACAAGGGACACGATGTTTTTACCCAGGTTCGGGCCCTCTCGATGGAGGTAAAACCCTACTCCTGCTTGATTAATATTGATGATATGGGTAGTCCAAGAGTGGATCTACCACGAGACCAGAGGGGCTAAACCCTAGAAGCTAGCCTATGGTATGATTGTTGTTCGTTCTACGGACTAAAACTGTCCGGTTTATATAGACACCAGAGAGGGCTAGGGTTACATAGAGTCGGTTACAATTGGAGGAGATCTTCATATCGTATCGCCAAGCTTGCCTTCCACGCCAAGGAAAGTCCCATCCGGGAGTCCGACCGAAGGTCATAGTCCGGCCATCCGGACACCCCCTAATCCAGGACTCCCTTAGTAGCCCCTGAACCAGGCTTCAATGACGACGAGTCCAGCGCGCAAATTGTCTTCGGCATTGCAAGACGGGTTTCTTCTCCGAATACTTCATAGATGATGTCGAACACAAGGATAGTGTCCGGCTCTGAAAGATAAGTTCCACATGCCACCGTAGAGAGAATAATATCTGCACAAATCTAATCTGCTGACGTATTCCGTAGCGTGACGTCACGGCCAAGCCTTTATTCGAATCGTTTTACTGTTCCACCTTAGCATGTTTAGCGAGGCGGTTTCCTTGGCACGTCTTATCAAAGCAGAGATCGTGTCCCCTTATTTCGGGATTCTCATCAACACGGGCGTGGGTAACCCAACCGTGCCTTTGGTATGACTCCCTAATTGAAAGCGAGTCTCAAACGGTTACGGGGAGGGCTCTTGGTATTCAATCCTTTATAAAGGGACCAAGGCTCGGCTCCCTTCTTCTCAATCCAATCGAATCCACCCCTTGCTTTGAGTTCCAACACCCAAAGCTCTAGTTTTAGGCGCTTCGGACCTTCGACGATGTCCGGCTCCGACCTTCTAGGCCGGTGGATGCCTTCCTCCATTACGGAAGAAGATGTGCGAAAGCTGAGAGATGCTAGGTATCTAACCGGCGAAATCTCGCATAGGCTGCCTGCTCAAGGGCAGGCCATTCCCACTCCCCAACCCGGTGAGAGTGTGGTGTTCGCATCTCACTTCCTTCGGGGGCTAGGCTTCCCGATTGATCCCTTCGTGAGGGGGCTTATGTTTTGTTACGGGCTGGAGTTCCACGACTTAGCTCCGGAGTCCATCCTCCAAATCTCATCATTCATTGTCGTGTGTGAGGCCTTCCTCGATATCACTCCTCACTTCGGATTGTGGCTAAAAACCTTCAAGGTGGAACCGAAGATGATCGAGGGGCAGCACGCTGAGTGCGGAGGAGCTATAAGAAGCAAGATGGACGACGCTCCATGGCCCGAAGGCTCTTTTCAAGAGGAGTTCGACTTATGGCAACGAGACTGGTTTTACATCACAGCCCCCAGGGGCACCTCATGGGTTGCGCCACCTACTTTTTGCTCGGGTCCCCCACCACGGCTAGCGTCATGGGTTAATGAAGGACTTATCTGGGGGCCGCCCAAAGACGTGCCCTTGCTGTAGGACCGCATTCGAGATCTTCTAGAAAGAGATATCAATTTGACCGTAGTGGCGCAAGTCATGCTGATTCGTCGCAGACTGCCCTGCAAACGTCGACCTCTCCGCCTGTGGGAATTTAATCCGGAGGGACCGCGAGTCCTCCAACATTTCATGGGTGCGACACCCGTGGAGATGTACAAATTGTTCTTCGGATCACAAGCAAGGTGTCCGGATTTGTCCGAGGACGCAGGTCTGAGCTGCAACCACCCGGATGCTAAGGTAAGTAGCCCCGTATTTGGACACACCATCCGTATTTTCATCACAAAATTACCCTTAACAGAGTTGTCCTTTGAACATGAGTGGATAGTGAAGGCAAAGCTTATTAGGTGTCCAGCCCCCCTGCCCGAGACAGCGCCGAATCCCATGCTAACCAGGATGTTGGAGGTCGCGCTTTTGGCGGAAGGCGAAGGGGGGAACCAAGGAGCTACTGCCTCCGTGAAGGAGGCTCTTAGGAAGGGAAGAATCAAAAATTCCCCCGACCGGGGAAAGAAAAGGACTGCCTCTGAAGACCCAGAGGTGATGGCCTCAAAACGGGGGAAGAAATCTTCACCAGAGGGTTCGGCACTGGAGAACGCCCCGGCCGAATCGCCCCCTAAAGGGGACCCGTTCTCTCCCGAGACATAAGTGAAGGGAGGGGTTCCATAATAAATGACACTCATGTCTTATTTCTGAGGAAAGTGACCAAAACATTACCTTGCAGTTCGGATCTCAACCCTTCTCAGCAGAGCTCATCTTCAGGGGATCTTCGTCAGGAGATGATAGAGAGCGAAACGCCTCCTCTTGTTGCACCGTCTCACGAGGCAGGCAACCCCGAGGTGTCGTCTCAAAGGGTTTTCCCAAGTCCGGACCCTGAAAAATGTGGTCAGGCTAGTCCGGCACCCTTTGGTGCGCAGTCGGAGGGGCTGAAGGATCTGCTTGGTAGGGCGTCCATCTCAGAAGAACACCGTATGTTGATGAATATGGTGATTGGAAGGGTTTCATCCGTGGAAAGCGGATTGTACGAGGCTGCCAAGAGTTTGCTAACAGGCTTTGAGGTACGCAAAAAGTTGTACCTTTTGGTAGAGCCGCATATTAAATGTGCCCTGTATAAATAGTAGCCCCTGAGACTCTGTGTGTCGTCAAGAGTGACGGCGCACAGAGGATCATAACCCCAGGTATAATATGTCGCCTTTTCCATGAAGGTGGCGAGGCGTTCGGTGGCTAGCCGGACTGATGAATCTGCCGAGATAAAGCGGCATCTTGATGTAGCAGATGCCGACATCGCGCTTGTAAATAAGCGGCTGGACGAGGCACAAGGTATGTTCCAAAGACACCTGGTAATAGGAGCTCGATGATCGGGCCTTATATATATGTGCTTAATGTAGATGGTGCTGCTGCCATGGAGAACCTTCGAGTGGAACTTGCCCGGGCCAAGGAGCAAGCAAGGAGAAGCGATCCGGCTGCCGTTAAAGCGGCTGAAGAGCTAAAAGCCGAACAGGCTACTCACTGCTAGAGCAAAAAGGTGGTAGCCAAAATGGCCATAAAATTGAAGGATGCTACCGACCGCTGTAAATTTCTTGAACAAGAAGATAGGGCGTCTCAGAAGGACCTTGAAAAGATCACTGCCGAAGCCAAGGATACTCGCTCTGCAATGAGAGCTATGGAGGAGCTGCGTCAGGCCGGAGATATCACATCTGGAAAGCCCTATATGCTGCGGATGAAGTTAGGAGACCCCAAGTATGCTCCATTAGACCGGCAGTGGAGTGCGGAAAACACTTATCTGGATTTGGCAGCTAGTGCGGCGGACGCGATCGAACACTTCTGTGGCCGAGATGACCATGGATTGGAAGAGCTTTTCTGGTCGTAGTTCCACATTCCAGAACGCCCACTTTCAGTATCCGACCATTTGGCCGCTTGGGCCGAGCTGAACAGGTTATCCGGACTTGCCATGAGGTATGTCGCGAGTCGTCTGTGGCCGGAGAAGCCGGAGCCGAAGAGTTATTTCGGCTTGGTGCAGCAGTTCCTTGGTTCGGTGCCGCATGCTGATGCAATGAAGAGGTCGGCGTGCATAGAGGGCGCATAGATGGCTCTTGCCCGTGTAAAAACATACTGGGCGGATATGAAGGCCAGTGTTGTTGCATCCCGGGATTCGGTCGAAAGACGAGTACCTGCCAAGCACTATTTTGAGGAAGTTCTCCATGGCGCTCGTTTAATAGAGTCGCAATGCTCGAAGGATGTTGTGTTCGAATAGCTTATACTTATTTGTAAAACGAATATTTTGATGGAAAAAGCTTTTTATACTTGTGCTTGCAAGAATTATGATGCCTCCTCTGCGGCCGTTTAATGTATATATTTGTATATAACCTGAAAGATGGCAGTCGTTGGCTTCAGCCCCCATGCATAGAATGCGGGGGTGTTCGCAAAAAGGTGCCTTTTCACACTTAATCCAAAGTCTTGGTCCTATAAAGGAGGTGGTGGCGCGGCAAACTAGGCAATCGGACTATAATGCTTTATCACTTTCACTTTGCCATTGGAGTTTGATAGTGGGGCTACTGAATAACCCCTAGGGGCACCACGCTCACCCGAATTCGGGGCGCGAGTGTGCCTCACCGGGAAGCGGCCCTTCGTTAATGCGGAGGAATCCTAAAGATTCCGAAAGTCATCGAGTGGTTGACCAGTCTCTCGCTATATCATGATAGTCAGTTTTCGGCTTTCTCTACTGAGGTGCTCGCCTGGCCGAACCGGGGAACAATCACAGTAGTTCTCCTGGTGCCGCGTTAGCCGATATGACGGAACGTAAGGCAGCAAAACACAGGAGCCGGGCAAACCCAACATTTGACCAAAGACTTGATTCAGAGCTGATGCATATGGTGCCAAACTCGCGACGCCGAACACTCCCTAAGGTATTCGGTCTTTATGAGGACGGGCCGAAATAGAGCCCTTGGTAAAAAAGCCCCTGGTGTCCAGGTACGCACAAAAATTCTGGCGTGGCCACATGCCAAGACGCCAGCCTCCTCCTCGGTTATAGAGAAAACCGGGGGATGTTGTGAACAAGAGACAGTAAAAAAGGTTTATGCAGGGTCTTAATCTGAAAAAGAATCCTCGAAACGGGTCCCTGCTGCACGTCTGCGCTTGTGTCTCTGTTGTGCCGTATCCTGGACGGGCGTAGCACGATGTTCGTCTGCGAAAGAGAGGAACTTAGTAAAAAATAAGCGTGCGAGAAATCTATATTAAAATA
Source organism: Triticum aestivum (assembly GCF_018294505.1). Classification (NCBI taxonomy): domain Eukaryota; kingdom Viridiplantae; phylum Streptophyta; class Magnoliopsida; order Poales; family Poaceae; genus Triticum; species Triticum aestivum. Next base: position 341,500,210 of record NC_057801.1, read on the forward strand.
AACAAAATATAGTTGGAGCAAGAATTGAGCCGTATTGTCTCCGGGCGTGAACACGCGGAGCCCCTCGTACGGGGTTATGCGGCTATTAAGCATGTTTACACCAGACTCGTTGAGCCATATCCGGGATAGTAGGGCTGGATTAGTGGACGGCTGTCCAGGGGGCTGCACCTTTGCCCGTACCTTGGGGGTCAATTTATATTCCCCTGTAATGAAATGATGCCCCTTGGGCCGGGAATTTTAAGTGTAAGGGATGCGTAATGCGGTATTGCGTTAAAGCAGGCGAAAGCTTCACGTCCCAGTAGCGCTTGATAGCGACTTACGAATGGGGTGATGTGGAATGTTAGCTTTTCACTTTGGAAGTTGTCGAGTGAGCCGAACGTGACTTCTAACGGAAGGGAACCCATACTTTGGATATCTGGACCCGGCGTGACTCCTTGAAAGGAAGTGTTGCCATGGCAGATTATAGCTGGGTTTACCCCGAGTTTGCGGATTGTGTCCTGATATAACAGGTTCAAGTGACTACCGCTGTCCATAAGGACTTTTGTAAATTGGAGTCCGTTAATAATCGGATTCACGACCAAGGCAGTCCAGCCTGCGTTCCGGGCTCCTTTGGAGTAATCTTGATGGTCGAAGGTGATTGGTTGTAGCAACCAGTGGCGGTGCTCCTCTGGGGCTGGCCGTACGCCGCGTGTCTTCGTAAGCACCATTCTATTTTTCTCTTTTGTCATCTGAAGTGAATTTATTGTCTTGACTTCTTGTGGGAACTTCTTTTGTTCTCTAGTGTTCTGCTTGTGAGGCGCGTCGTCATGCTCGCTTGGTGTGTCGAGCCCCTTGTGTTCGGCGTTGAGTTTGCCGGACTGCTTGAAGACCCAACAATCTCTGTGGGTATGGTTTGCAGGTCTCCCAGGAGTGTTGTGGATTTGACATATTTTGTCCAAGATTTTGTTGAGGTTGGATAGCTCGTCCCTGTCATCTTTGGGGGGCGCCTTTTTCTGATTTTGCCGAGAGCTTTTGAATCCGGCATTTATTGTCGTGCTCATCGGGCTGTTGTCCTTTATCCGGCGCGGTTCTTTGTTACAGCGCGGTTTCTCGTTCCCATCTCTAGGTTCGGATGTATTCGGGTTGCTGGTGCTGCTTCTTGCCAACCAGCTGTCCTCTCCTGGACAAAAGCGGGTCATGAGCCTTGTTAATGTGGTCATTGTTCTTGGGTTTTCTTGGCCGAGGTGTCTGGCGAGCCATTGGTCTCGGACACTGTGTTTGAAAGCTGCTAGAGCCTCGGCGTCCGGACAGTCGACTATCTGATTCTTTTTAGTGAGGAATCTGTTCCAGAGTTTCCGGGCTGACTCTCTAGGCTGCTGAGTTATATGACTCAGATCATCTGCATCCGGAGGTCGGACATAGGTCCCTTGAAAATTTGCTCGGAAAGCATCCTCGAGCGCTTCCCAACTTCCCATGGTGTTTTCGGGAAGGCTTTTAAGCCAGTGCTAGGCTGGCCCTTTGAGCTTAAGGGGTAAGTATTTTATGGCGTGGAGGTCATCTCCTTTGGCCATGTGTATGTTGAGGATATAATCCTCGATCCAGAATCCAGGGTCTGTTGTTCCGTCATATGCTTCTATGTTTACGGGCTTGAACCCCGTTGGGAATTCGTGGTCCAGCACCTCATCGATGAAACATAGGGGATGCGCGGCGCCCCTGTATTTAGGTGTGCCACGATGTTCGGATATTTTTTGCATTGAATTGCCCACTGGAGCTTGCTTTCTCAGCCCGTAGATGGATCTGGTTGGGCCAGTTTTTTGATGCGAATTCTTGGACGGGTCGCGCGCCATATTGAGTGCGGCGCCCTTCGTTGCTTGAGATCGATCATGGGGTCGTCTATCCGGCCTTGTGGCTTGTTCATTTTTTTACTGCTGGGGCTTTATGTCCTCTTCATCAAATTCCGAAAGTAGTTTCCACTTTGGATAGCTCTTTGTATGACGACTGTTGCCGTATTTGTGTTCGGTATTGAGTACTTTGCCCCATCTGATCCTGAGTGCATCTTCCGCTGTTTTGAGCCTCTGCTTCTGCTTTTTCAGGCTACGTGCAGTGGCAACGAGCCTTTGGTGGAGGTTCTGATGTTCCAGCAATTTGTTCGGTGTGAGGTCGTCCGGACTATTATCTTTCCCGGGGATGGGTTGTTCGGATTGTCCGCCCTGTTTGGACGGTTGCTCAATGGCATGTTCGTCTTCCCTTGATTCACCCTGCTCTATGGCTGGGTCTTTGTCGAGGTGGGGCTTGGCCTTGCGCTTACGCCGCCGCTTTGATTGTTTTTCCAGGGAGCGATCCCTGGTTGCGCCCTTTTGATCCTCGTTGTCATTTCTGTTAGGTGTGTCCACCATGTATACATCGTATGATGAGGCGGCTTTACAATGCCCTATAGGTGCTGGTTCTTGTTTGACTCCTTTATCGGTGTCCATACCGTCAATGTCTTCAGAGTCGAAGTCGAGCATGTCGGTTTGATCGTCGACAGTGGCTACCAAGTGGGTGGTGGGTGGGTTTCGAATTTCTTCGTCGACCGCATCCCAACCATGCTGACCGTAATCCGGCCAGGGCTCTCCTGACAAAGAGAGAGACTTTAGTGAATTCAGGATGTCGCCAAAGGGCAAGTGCTGAAAGACATCCGCGGCGGTGAAATCCATGATCTGAGCCCAATCGGGTTTGATCGGAAGGGGTGCGGAATATATGGAGTCCGGAGAGGAGTCCGGCACCTTGGAGTGACGGGCCCTGTAAACGACTAGGCTGGTATTCAACTAGGCTCCCGGGGTGGCGTCCAACCGTCCATCCCTGACTAGAGCAGTAGGCTCCGAGCTAATGGTCAGAGCAGGCACCTGAGCGACGCTTTGGGCGTTGTCCAGCGGCAGAGCTAAATCATGCCCATCGTGATAGTGCGGCATGCTCGGGCATGGCTCGAATCCGTCGAAGATCAAGTCCCCGCGGATGTCGGCCGTGTAATTTAAACTTCCAAACCTGACCTGATGGCCAGGGGCGTAGTTTTCGATCTGCTCCAGATGGCCAAATGAGTTGGCCCTCAGTGCGAAGCCGTCGAATACGAAGATCTGTCCAGGGAGAAAGGTCTCTCCCTGGACCGCGTCGTGATTGATGATCGAAGAAGCCATCGGGCCTAAAGGCTACGACACAGAGGAACTCTCAATGAAAGCACCAATGTCGGTGTCAAAACTGGCGGATCTCGGGTAGGGGGTCCCGAACTGTGCGTCTAGGCGGATGGTAACAGGAGACAAGGGACACGATGTTTTTACCCAGGTTCGGGCCCTCTCGATGGAGGTAAAACCCTACTCCTGCTTGATTAATATTGATGATATGGGTAGTACAAGAGTGGATCTACCACGAGATCAGAGAGGCTAAACCCTAGAAGCTAGCCTATGGTATGATTGTTGTTCGTCCTACGGACTAAAACTCTCCTGTTTATATAGACACCAGAGAGGGCTAGGGTTACACAGAGTCGGTTACAATAGGAGGAGATCTTCATATCGTATTGCCAAGCTTGCCTTCCACGCCAAGGAAAGTCGCATCCGGACACAGGACGGAGTCTTCAATCTTGTATCTTTATAGTCCCAGAGTCCGGCCGAAGGTCATAGTCCGGCCATCCGGACACCCCCTAATCCAGGACTCCCTCAATGGTGATGTTGGTGTGACTGTTGGAGGTGGGGAAGAAGATTTGAGGCCTCTGGAAACGGTGCCGAGGGTACTGCTCCGCTGTGATGGACGGTTCTGTCATTGGAGCAGCTCCGGTGAGGTGTACGGCGGCGAGGCTGAAGCAGGACAAGACAGACAATGTTAATCTGAAGTGGGACTCTAGTATCATCTGCAATAGATGATGTAAAATTCATCACCAAAAAGTGCTAGATGTAAAACGCATCAGCCGCACCACGGCCGCTCCGACAGATGCTATAAGTACTCTTCACTCTGAACTTAACTGAAGAAACTAAACTTTACAGCCGAAACAGAATTTTACTGTTGAAACTGATTGAACTAGTAGCAGAGCATTGCAATAGATGTTTAGGGCGTTCGAGCACTAGTAGCAGAGAAGCAGTGATCTAAATCAGCAAACGCTCGAGCAGGGAACACACTAGCAGAGAGCAAGTTGTAAAGTAGCACCACGAGCGAGTGCTAAAGCAGCAACTCCTGTAGCTGCCGGAGGTCGTGCAACAACAGCAGTAGCACGAGCAAGAGCAAGAGCAGAGTAGCAGCACGAATGAGAGAAAGAGCAGAGCAGTAGCACGAACGAAAGCAACAGCAGTGCAGTAGGGCGACCGACAGCAAGAACAGAGCCGCAGCACGAGCGAGAGCCGGAACAGTAGCAGCAGCGCGAGCGAGAGCCGGAGCAGCTGCAGCTAGTGTCGGTGTGGAAGTCGCCACCGAGGAAGCAACGATATGGGGGAGAGACGCCATGGATGAAGTGGCCGGCGACGGCGCCGTCCACGGAGACCCGCCATGGCTGCTCGGTATCGAGCATCGCCAGCCCCGTGAGATCGAATAAAAGATAAAATGCAGCGGTAAGTGCAGAACCTCCTTGGTGGCGCTGAGTTGGCCTCGGCTTCATCGGAGGAATTGGTGAGGGTGCTGCGATTCCGGTGGGGCAGGGCAAGACGGTGCTGTGGGGATGGAGGTGGCGCAATAGACGAGGTGAACATCGAGCCAGCTCCTTGTAGGTGGAGGACGGGACTGCTAATCCGGGGATGATGAGATCAACGAAGGATACTCATCCAGTGCGGTGGATGAGGGACGGCGAGCTGTTGCGGTCGGCGGTCGTTGGGAGTGGTCGAGAGGTCAATGGAGGAGCATGGGGTTTCGCGGGTTTGGTGGCCTTGGTGTACGAATGGGGGGAACGAAAGGGAAGGTAGGGGGGAGCCATGGCTTAGGGACGCTCTTGTCCAAAATGTAGGGTAAGTAACCAGCGTACCCCCACCGATTTTGATACCGTGACGTCGAGCCGGCATTTTTGGCTAAGGGGTAGAAGGGGGATTTTGCATGTCTGGGCTGTGGGACCGATTTTGGATGAGGAGGGAGTTTTCGTGCGCGTCGAAATTTTGGGATAACAAGGCACGACGCGAGTTGAAGAGGTAGGAGTTTCAAAGAAGGTGAGACAATAGATACTCGAGCTTGAAAATTTTGGGATAACAAGGTGCAGATTCCTTGTTCGGCAGAACAAACTTAACGTGTACAAAAAAAAATTCATACAAGACACAAGAGAGTCATGTCCCCTTTTACTATATTGCTATAAATGCATTGAAAAAATTACAAGAAAAATTTAAAAAAATCAGGAGAACAAGATTACCCTGTATAGTACCAAATCGATTCGCACTTCCCTCAACAACAACCAAAAACAAATCAATTCCCACCAAAAGAAAATGTAATGTCCCTTTTTACATTTTAATTTCAATTTTTGGATCCACGTTATGTTGAGTTCGAATATATCGTTAGGTGACCTTATGGTTTATAATTGATGTAGTCGTACATTTTGATCTTCCATCATATATGAACATTTTACTCCACCCTATGAACATATATATTGTCGTCTACCATATGGACTAAATTTGAATCAATTTTCCTTATTTGAATATGATTGTTTTCAATTTATACAATCATTTAAATATTATCTTGATAACAAAAAACATGCATATAGCAGTAATCATATTTCACTATTAACTACATGTACCATACGATCTCCAATTCAAATATTTGTATCCATTTTATGTTGAATTCAAATCATAGTACATTGGTCTAGGTAGCATGATGTTTGGGATAATCTAAACCTAGTTTTCATCTATATAATTTTGGCTGAATTGGGACAAGTTTTGGTATAAGCTTCTTGCAAAACCGGAGATTCTCTCAACAAGCCTCGTGGTTCCAAGAGGGAACATGTCACCTTTGTGTGCGAAATGATATACGCTGCTCCCCCTGATTTTCTTTACAGAGGCAACATAGAACTATATGAGTGCCCTGTTAAATGGAATTATTCCAGGTTCGTTTGGCCCTTCTATACATTAGTTGAGTTTCTGGACATTTAATGTGCATAATCCAAATTTGAACTACAAGCACATGCTCCGGTGCACCAAAGTTCATTGAAAAATCACATGTGTGTCCTTGGTTGAATTTCTAGGTCCCATGCAAGAAATGAGAATGAAATTCAAACATCTGGGCGTCGTGACTTGGCCGAGAACATCGAAAAACTTGGATTTTAAATTCATGTAAATCCAAAACTCAGCTGGAAATCATGAAACTTGGCATGCTGTCATGTCATGGCACTAACATGCTGTGGTAAAAAATTGGGCCGATTTGAAACAAGTTTTGGTATAAGAATCTTGCAAACCGAAGTTTCTCTCAAGAAGGCTCGTGGTTCTGAGAGGGAACGTGCCACCTTTGAGTGCGAAACAATATACGCTGCCCCCTTCAGTTTCTTTACAGAGGCAACATAGAACTACATGAGTGCCCTGTTATGTTTTGGAATTATTTCGGGTTCGTTTGGCCTTTTTTATACATTAATTGAGTTTCTGGTCTTTTTAATGTGCGTAATTCAAATTTGAACTACGAGCACATACTCCAGTGCACCAAAGTTGGTTGAAAAATCACAGTTGTGTCCTCGAGTGAATTTCTAGGTCGCATGCAAGAAATGGGAATGAAATTCAAACACCTGGGCATCGTGGCTCAACCGAGAACATTGAGAAACTTGGTTTTAAAATTCTTGTAAATCCAAAACACGCCTGAAAATCATGAAACTTGGCATGGTGTCATGTCATGGTACTACCATGCTGTGGTAAAAAAAATTGGCCGAATAGGAACAAATTTTGGTATAAGCTTCTTGCAAACCGTAGCTTCTCTCAAGAAGGCTCGTGGTTCTGAGAGGGAATGTGTCACCTTTATGTGCATAATTCAAATTTGAAATACAAGCACATGCTCTTCCTCGGGTAAATTTGTAGGTCCCATGCAAGAAATGGGAATGAAATTCAAAATTCTGGGCGTCGTGGCTGGGTTGCAAACATTGAGAAACTTGGTTTTCTAATTCCTGTATATCCAAATCACGCATGAAAATCATGAAACTTGGCTTGGTGCCATGACATGGCACCAACATGCTATGGTAATTTTGTTGTCTGATTTGCGAAGACACACACATTAACTATCAACAAAGTGATTTTGGAACAAGTGTTGTCATGTTACAATTGGAAACGCAAGTATTATTGAAACCGTGGGCGTTCTATTTACCATTTACGTGCCGCCACGTGTCCCTTTTTTATAAGCTAGGAGGCGCCATGCAGGGTAGCTATTGGAGTATGAGAGGCGTGCGATTAGACCCCTGCGCGTGCTTATCGGGAGGAGAGCCCTTTGACCTCCATCTGCCGTCCACCACTCCCCCAAGGTCTCAATTAATGGCGCCCGAGCCACTGTTTAATGGCATGGCTATGTCTCACTCGACTGAGATTTTAGTGAGAAAAAAGAAAATCTAAAAAGAAAATTCTACACGGATCTTGATGTATGATCTGATGGACCTATATAGCATCTACTGCGACTAATAGAAAGACTGATGAATATATAAGGACGACGACAGTGGATAATAATTGTCTTAAATAATTAGGAAGAGAATTTAAAAAGCCACATACGGCTACGCCCGAAATACACAAGGGCACAAGAAGAAGGAAGATAACGATCTATCTCGCTGATCTCTAATTTCTTGATGCGTTGCTACAAGCCGCAGGAACTAGTCTCCGCGGTGAGTGGCGATGAGCTCTTTCGTGTCATCAAGACGCTGCTTGAGAGCATCCACAGATTCCTCCACCAGCCTTTGGTGCTCGATGCGGAGCATGTCATTCTCGTCCATAAGTTTCTTGACGATGACGTCGGTCCTCTTCAACAAGGCACTGGTCTCCTCCTGCTGGTCTGCACTTCGGACGATCTTCGCCCTCTGCAGATCGCGCTCGGCCCAGAGCCTCTCACCCTCCCTAGTTGCCGGATGACGCCGGTAGCCTGTTCAAACGAGGCTTTCATGTCATCCTGCAACCTCGCCCAGCCGGAGATCTGTTCTATCTGGCTATGGACGATTGCATGCATGCGCCTGTAAGAGTGGTCGCCTGCCCACAAAACATTTTCACAGGCCGCCGCGGCGCGGCGGGACATCTCTGCTGCTTCCGCGGCGTGGCCGGACAAGTCTGCTGCATTGACAGCACGACGGGACCTCCGTGCTACTTCGGCGGCGTGACAGGACCTCTATGTTGCTACTTCCGCGTGGCGGCACATGTCAGCTTCTTTCGTGGCGAGGCAGGACATCTCTCGTGCTTCCGCTTCCATGCTCACCTCTCCCTGGTGGTAATCTCTCACTCCAGAACTCATGCTGGCCATGGCAGGCGCTGTTGAAAATATGCCCTAGAGGCAATAATAAATTTTTTATTATTATATTTCCTTCTTCATGATAATTGTCTGTTGTTCATGCTATAATTGTATTCACCTTAAACCGTAACACATGTGTGAATAAATAGACCCTAATATGTCCCTAGTAAGCCTCTAGTTGACTAGCTCGTTGATCAATAGATGGTTGTCGTTTCCGGACCATGGACATTGGATCTCATTGATAATGGGATCACATCATTAGGAGAATGATGTGATGTACAAGACCCTATCCTAAGCATAGCACAAGATCGTGTAGTTCGTTTGCTAAGAGATTTTTTAATGTCAAGTTTAATTTCCTTAGACCATGAGATTGTGCAACTCCCGGATACCGTAGGAATGCTTTGGGTGTACCAAACGTTACAACATAACTGGGTGGCTATAAAGGTGCACTACAGGTTTCTCTGAAAGTGTCTGTTGGGTTGGCACAAATCGACACTCGGATTTGTCACTTCTCTGGGCCCACTCGGTAATGCACCATCATAATGAGCTCAATGTGACTAAGGAGTTAGTCACGGGATCATGTGTTACGGAACGAGTAAAGAGACTTGCCGGTAACGAGATTGAACGAGGTATGGGGATACTGACGATCGAATCTCGGCCAAGTAACATACCGGTGGACAAAGGGAATTGTATACGGGATTGATTGAATCCCCAACATCGTGGTTCATCCGATGAGGTCATCGTGGAACATGTGGGAGCCAACATGGGTATCCAGATCACACTATTTGTTATTGGCCGAAGAGATGCCACGGTCATGTCTGCATGTTTCCCGAACCCGTAGGGTCTACACACTTAAGGTTCGGTGACGCTAGAGTTGTTATGGGAAATGGTATGTGGTTGCCGAAGGTTGTTCGGAGTCCCGGATGACATCCTGGATGTCACGAGGAGTTCCGGTATCGTCCGGAGGTAAAGATTTATATATGGGAATTCCAGTTTCGGTCACCGGAATGGTTTTGGGGGTTATCGGTATTCTACCGGGACCATCGAAATGTGTCCGGGGGTCCACCGGCCCCGAGGGACTTAATGGGCTGAACAAGGTGGGAACCAGCCCCCTAGTAGGCTGGTACGCCTCTCCCAAGGGCCCAAGGCGCCTCGGTTGGAAACTGTAGGGGGTGGGGGTGCCTCCCACCAAACTTGGGGGGAAAGTTCCCCCTTGGCCGCTGTCGGATTTCGGTTTCCAGCAGACCCTTGAGGTTCGAACACTGGTGTGCGCGCGGAGATCACACCCTTAGCCTACCCATGTCTCACCGCTTCGCAAGGATCTAAACTACACGAAGGACAACACAAGGGACACAAGATTTATACTGGTTCAGGCCAGCATTGTGGTGTAATACCCTACTCCAGTTTGCGGTGTGTGGATTGCCTCTGGGGCTGATGAGGAACAATACAAAAGAAGAAGAGCCTTGCGAGGGTCTGTTCTTGGTTGGGACGATGAACTGCTAGGGGAGTTCAGTCACCTCTCTCTCTCTCTCTCTCTCTTTGGTTGATCTCTCAATGCCTCTACCTTGTGGGTGGCTAGTCCTATTTATAGGCGAAGGCCCCGGGCCTCTTCCCTAATATTGAGCGGGAAGGGCGCCAACAATTGGCCAATTTGAAGGGGAACATCTAGTACACTTATCCTGAGTAAAATTGGTCCTCGCCTGCCAAAAGACCCTGACGATGACGCTTGCTTGGGCTCCAAGATGACCTCCGCTCTGCCATCCTGCTGGTCTTTGTCTTGTTGCACCGAAATGGTTGCCTTTGCTTGATACCCTTGCCTGCGCTTGCCCCCTTTGCACCAAAGGGGAAACAAGGACTCTGCACAGGCCGGCGCCCGCCTGGCGCCCGCCTGCACCTTGGTCGTCATGGCTTGCATCACGGGCACCTCATGAGGTACCCCGCCTTGATCTCTCCGCCTCCTCATGAGCCGGCCTGACGAGGCCGTGCCTGAGGAAGCCTCCTGTCGTCTGCCCTGCGAGGCTTGGCCCCTCGCGAGGGTCTTGAGCATGTGTTTATGAAGATGGGCCGTACTGGGCCACTCCTTGAGCCACGCCGCAGGCCGCAGGCAGGCAAGTCTGGGTACCACCGTTCCCAAAACACCGATAGTAGCCCCCGGGCCCAAGGTGCGCTTGGACTTGGCTTAGCAAAGAAGCGAAGAGGCAAGTGCGAAGCGCCGCGGGCCCCAATAGCCTGCGGACTTGGGCGCCGCATGGCGGTTGATTTGACGTGGGCATCCCTGTTCCCCCATGCCTCCTTATTTTGCGCCTCACCTAGGCGGACCCGCCGTTGTACACAATCTCCCCTCTTCTCGCCGCTCGCGCGCCTTCTGCTCTTCCTTCTCTCAAGCTCCAGCCTCTGCTTCCAATCCAATCTCGCATCCTCCCCCTTCCTGTCGCCATGGCCCTGACGAAGAAGGGGAAAGGGCCAAAGCCTGTGCCCTCGCCTTGCCCGTCGCCGTCGGTGGCTCCCGCTGTTGACCGGTCGATCATACTCAACCGGGAAGGCTCGGACAAGGTCAATTCCGCTATCGCCACCATCTTCAACGAGTGTGGGAGGACGATGGTCTGGTTCGCGTCTCACTTCTCCATTGACAGAACAGCCACCGAGGTCCGGTACTTTGCCGATGCTCTGTGGGCGGGTCTGGTTCCCCCCATTTCTGATTTCTTCAATGCTGTGCTTTCTCATTACCAGATCCACATGATGCATTTGGTTCCCGAATCCATTACTCTTCTTTCTGTTTTCACTTTTGTCTGTGAGGTGATGATGGGCATCCCTCCTTCAATTGCCTTGCTGCTCCACTTCATCTCTTTGCGTCTCAGCGATCCTACCCAATGCTCGGGGTGTGTGAGCTTCCTTGCCGCACCAGAAACAACGGCTTCGGGAATTGACTTTAGCCTTCCTCCGCCCGCGACCGGGGTTCGTGAGTGGTGGCTGTACGTGGACGCTGGGATGCCCAGCCCCCTGCTTTCGGAACCAACCGTTCCTGCTATCCCCAACTCGGGCTGGGGCCAGGAGAAGCTCACGAGCCCCCGGCTCGTCTTCGTTTGGCATCGATTCATGTACTTGAGGTCTCTCGGTGTGACGGCACCCATGTCGTGAAGGAGTTCCTCCTGAGCCGCATTGCCCCTCTCCAGCGTCATTCCCAGTGGATGGCCCTTCGTGAGACGTGAAGACCACATGTGGCTCCAAGAGGAAGATCTGACGCCCGAAGTGCTAAGGAAGGTTCTCATGATCCTGACTAGGGACCCTTCTCCTGGCAGCATCCGGCATGGGGGCGTCCTGCTGTACCTTTGCTCGAACAGGGGCGATTTCGTGAAGCAGATGCCCAGCTTCGATGAATGGGGGTTGCGTCCCGCAGGCCTCAGGGGGCCCCGCAAGAACCCAGTTGTGGTGGTTGCCCTTCCGGTTTCCCACGACGGCCCTTCCTCGAGTGGCGGAGCTGGGAGGCAAGGGACGTCGGGGGCTGAGGGGGGCGCCTTCGAGATGATGACGCCACGCGGTACTCCTGAGGTGGCAGCTCCTGAGGCCCGCCCTGCGGCGGCTGAAGGCACCAAGCCACGGCCTGTGGCTCCCGTGGCAGAGGCCCCCGAGGTCCCGGCCACCCTCCTTGACGTGGCATCTGGCGACGTGTCTCTGGGCGAGGCCTCCGACGCCGGGCACCTTGACGCTTCTTCCTCATCGCAAGCTGACCCCTGCGCCGAGCTTCTGGGTCGCTTCCGCGTGGACTTCGAGGCTCTCAGAAAGAGAAGGGAGGCCTTGGGTGATGATTACCCTTGCCGCCTATTGAAACGCAGGAAGTACTTCGCCACTGATGAGTAAGCCTTTCCCTTCCTCTGCTCCTTATTCCCCTGCTGCTTCAGCTGACCATTACCCTGCAGGGCCCTTCCTGTCGAGTTCGCAGAGGTAACTGAGGAGCCATCCCTCCAGGCCTCGCCCCCTCCACCTTCCCGAAGTGTCCCGGGCTCCAGCACTTCCCTTGTGGTGAGGCCGGTTGGAGAGGCGGGCCATCCTACGGTGCGTCTTGGTTCTGCACCCCTCTTGACCATCTTTCGCGAGCCCTCCCGGGGCATAGCCAGCCTGCCCTGTGCTCTTCGACTGGTTGCGGACAGCGACTGGCTGAGGTCGGCCTTGCGATCTTCCTCGGAGGGTGAACTGGCTCTGGGCCAGGCTTCTGGCGAGGCGCGTCCGGCCATCGCGGGGGCGCCAGCCCCCAGCCCCTGCCCAGCAGGGAGTGCTGATCCGTGGCCCTCCTCGCGCGTCCGAGGCGGAAGGAGATGCGAAAGACGTGCTTGAGCATGCTCGGGGGCGTCGTGCCCTCCGCCAAGGGTTCCTCCGGAGGGCGGCGGACGCTGTGAGCCAGCTTGGTGTAGAGCTTGCTGACGAGGACGCGCGCCTTGAGGCCGAGGGCCTGCGCCTAGCTGAGGAGAGGCGCAAGCTGAAGGTGGTTGTTGCCCTTGCGCGCCACCAGCGTGACCTCGACAGTGAGAAGGCCGAGGAATCGCTGGCAGCTTCTCGGGAGGCCTGCTCCCGGGCCGTCGAAGAGGCTTAGGAGGCCAACCAGCGGCGCAGGGCCGCAGAAGAGCTGGGAGCTCTGGGCCCTGAGCAGCTCCCTGGAGCAACAGGTGGAGTTGTGCGAGGCGGCCCTTGCATCGATGGAGCGGGCCTCGGTTGATCGGGCAGAGCTTCAAAAGTGTGAGGAGGCACTGAGGCTGGAGGCCACCGAGCGCGCTCTGGAACTTGAGCGATTGGAGACGAGGGAGCACATGTTGGTGCAGGCGGAGGACGATGTCGCTGCGAGGGAAGCCCGAGCCTCGGAAGAAGTTGATCGCCGCGTAGCGGCGGCTCGCTCGAACCTCGAGCGCGAGTTCGTGGAGAGGCTTGAGCTGATCTAGGTCGAATCAGCGGGCAGGTCCGCCGCCCTGAGGGCCAAGCTGGATGAAGTGACGCGGCATGCGGATGCTACCGGGGCTGCCCTTGGCGCGGCACAGGCAGAACTGGCTTCTGCCCGAGCCGAGATGCTTCTTCTCCACCAAAGGGTGGACGCGGCCAAGGCCGTTGCGCGGCGGAACAAGGACGAGATACGCCAGTGGCAGACCTTGGAGCACGTGCACAGCCCCATGCTCCGCGAGCTCCGGGAAAGAGCCAACACGGCCTTGGGTATCGTCTGCAAGGCAGCCGTCGGGGAACCTCATGTGCTCAACTATGCTGGTAACCTTCAGTTCTTCACCGACATGGTGATGCAGCTGGAGGCCCGTTCAGGTAGAGCCGACAGGTTGGTGGAGGAGAGGAGCCGCGCCCTACTTTGGCGTGCTTTCTCTCGTGTCTTCAGCCGTCTTCAACACCGGTGCCCTTGGCCGCCCGGGGCGATCTGGCGAACTGGGTGGAAGACAACATGGACGCCCTGGTTCGGGCCTTCACCACTGACGACGACGGCGTGGTCGTAGCCGCCGACGAGGGCGGAGTGGTGAATGGCCCGGGCACTGGTGAGGTTGAAGTGATGAATGACCCAGGTGCTGTCGGCGGCGACGTAGGAGGCGACAGTGAAGCCAGCGACGCCAGCGGCGGCTCCGGAGGTGTTCCTGGGGATGCATTGGGGGATTTATCTGATTGACCATGTGCCGTTCCTGTTTCTACCCTGCGTAGAGAGAGTTCGGGCTTGGCCCCGGAGATTGTAAGAGCATTTTGGGAGGGGGAGCCCCTCGTGTAAAAACTTGCAGTTAGAGTATTTGTAGACATGGTATCACCCGCGTGCCTGCGCTGGGCGACTAGTTTATGGCGAGCTGGCCAGCTTGTTTACCTTTGGCCTACGTGGGCCCTGAGCTAGCCTGCGGAGGGTTGTGGTGCCCTGAGCGTCTCCCGAACGAGCTTGTTGAACCTGCAAGTAGATCCTCCTGAGAGGGTGTGCCGATGGCAGTCTGGGCTGCGTTCTTGCTGGGCCTGGCCCGGCTCGCAAGGGGCTTGCGAGGGGAGGCAGCTGAAGATCGGACGAACGCAAAGCGGCAACTAGAACTCAAGAGATTGGTCGATCGAGACTAAACACGCCTTCCCCGGACACACGCACGTTTTAAGCTCAAATCCAACTTAAATCCAACAGGGAAAAGAAACAACCAGGGGGAAAGCAGAAAAAGAAGAAAAAGCCGCGTCCGGCACCTAGTCTAGTCTTCGACGTCTTCTCACCGGCGCGGAGCTAAGTGCTGCCACTGGGCATGGGAGGGAGCCCCCGAGGCCCAAGGGCGGCTCTGCGGAGACTCCGGGGCGTGTACAGCCCCACTCATTATTATGTGAGAGTGTCACGGGGCAGCGAGCTTCACAGGCACTGGGCCTTCTTCACAGGTACTGGCCTTGCTTCATATCGCCAGACGAGGTCCCCACCTTGTGCCACACTCTATTGCCACCGACGACGGCCGGAGACCAAGGATGCCGCCGATGGGATAGAGCGGTCGCCAGCGGTTCCCCCGACGACCGCGGGTCCTCTGCCGGGGGTAGGCCCTGGGGCACCTCCCCGACAGAGGGCCTACCTCCTGAGGGTGCCTTGCTCCGAGCGTCGTGCGGGCGAGGCCGGATCTCGGCCCCTCTCCTACAGCCCCCAGTGCCCTCCTCCTGTGGGGTGGGGAGCTGCTGGATTGGGGAAGCCACCCGCTGCGATGACCTGTACCTGCTGCGATCCATGGTTAGCGAATGCTTGTTACTGAGGGATTAGCGATACCCGATAGTCACTGCCTCCGGTGCGGTCGACGGGGCCTTCCCTTGGCTCCTGAAAGAGCTCGGCCTCGGGTGCTTCTTCTCCCCAGCCTGGGCTGAGGAACTGGCCATGGTCTTCCTCCTGCGCGTGCCCTTGATCCATCATGTGTGGCACATACGCCTCCGGGGCCGCCGCCCCGAATGCCTTGCTGTAGTGCCACATGTGCCACGCAGTTCTGCCCTCGATGCCAACCTGGGAGTGGTAGCATGGCGGCTCACCGGAACCGTGGGTTGTGGTGGATCCTCCTTCAAAGCTCGGAGGTGGAGGCGGCGCCGTTGGTGGCCGGGCGCTGAGGGCCTGGTTGGCGTTGGAGTGGCCCTGGAATCTGCTGGGAGCTGTGCTCACGCGTGTGGAGCCCCCGTGCGGTCCTCCTCCGGCCTGAGGCAACAGTTGGGTGCAGAAGGGGGGAGCCCCCAAGGCGGCGGAGCGCAGGAGCTCTGCCACCCGCTCCAGTAGTACGTCGCGGCCGCCCTCCAGCAGCCTGCATTGCAGTAGTTCTCGAGCCACCGTGAGCGTGGCCCTTGAGTTCGCCTGCTCTCGCCGTGAGTACGGCGCCGTGGCCGCGGTGTGGCTCGAGGCCCTCGCTGCCGACCGCACCTGCCGTGGTGTGAGCGCTGGTGTCGCCTGACCGCGTCGCCCGCGGCCCGCAGCGCCCTGCGGACCGCGGGCTGCCAGGGGCACGGGGTTGAGGTCGCCCTGGGTGAGCGGCTCTGCGTGGGCGGGCCAGGCCGCCCAGGGATATGGGTTGCCCGATGGGTCGCCGGACATGATGATGATGCGACGGGCGGCGAAACACGAGGCGACGGAGAGCAGATTCCGGCACACCCCTACCTGGTGCGCCAAATATCGGATTTCGGGTTCTGGCAGACCCTTGAGGTTTCAACACTGGGGTGCACGCGGAGATCACACCCTCATCCTACCCATGTCTCACCGCCTCGCAAGGATCTAAACTACACGAAGGAGAACACAAGGGACACAAGATTTATACTGGTTTAGGCCACCACTGTGGTGTAATACCATACTCCAGTTTGCGGTGTGTGGATTGCCTCTGGGGCTGATGAGGAACAATACAAAGCAAGAACAGCCTCGCGAGGGTCTGTTCTTGGTTGGGCCGATGAACTGCTAGGGGAGTTCAGTCACCTCTCTCTCTCTCTCTCTTTGGTTGATCTCTCGATGCCTCTACCTTGTGGGTGGCCAGTCCTATTTATGGGCGAAGGCCCCGGGCCTCTTCCCTAATATTGAGCGGGAAGGTCGCCAACAATTGGCCAATTTGAAGGGGAACATCTAGTACACTTATCCTGACTAAAGTTGGTCCTCGCCTGCCAAAAGACCCTGACGATGATGCTTGCTTGGGTCCACGATGACCTCCGCTCTGCCGTCCTGCTGGTCTTGGTCTTGTTGCACCGAAATGGTTGCCTTTGCTTGATACCCTTGCCTGCGCTTGCCCCCTTTGCACCAAAGGGGAAACAAGGACTCTGCACAGGCCGGCGCCCGCCTGGCGCCTGCCCGCGCCTTGGTCGTCATGGCTTGCGTCACGGGCACCTCGTGAGGTACCCCACCTTGATCTCTCCGCCTCCTCGTGAGCCAGGCTGATGAGGCCATGCCTGAGGAAGCCTCCCGTCGTCTGCCCCGCGAGGCTTGGCCCCTCGCGAGCGTCTTGAGCATGTGTTGATGAAGATGGGCCATACTGGGCCACTCCTTGAGCCATGCCGCAGGCCGCAGGCAGGCAAGTCTGGGTACCCCCGTTCCCAGAACACCGATAGCCGCCGCCCCCTTGTAGGTGGGATCTAAGGGGGCCGGCCCCCTCTCCCCTTCCCCTATAAATAGTGGGGGGTGGGAGGGCTGCCATACCCTTCCCCTGGCGCAGTCCCTCCCTCCTCGAACACCTCCTCCTGCTCCGTAGAGCTTGGCGAAGCCCTGCAGGAAAACCACAAGCTTCACCACCACGCAGTCGTGCTGTTGGAGCTCTCCCTCAACTTCTCCTCCCCCGTTGCTGGATCAAGAATGAGGAGACGTCCCCGGGCTGTACGTGTGTTGAAAGCGGAGGCGCCGTCCGTTCGGCGCTAGATTGGATCTTCCGCAATTTGAATCGCCGCGAGTACGACTCCATCAAACGCGTTCTTCCAACACTTCCGCTTAGAGATCTTCAAGGGTACGAAGATGCACTCCCTCTCTCTCTTGTTGCTAACATCTCCTAGATTGATCTTGGTGACACGTAGGATTTTTTTTGAATTATTGCTACGTTTCCCAATAGACGCAAGGGAAGGATGTTGAATGACTTGTTAGTTTTTGTGGATGAGGAGTTGAGGAGGAATGTGCAGTCATCTTGGCATAGTAGTATTTATAGCCGAGTACTAATACACTTCTAAGTGGGAAACCATTTAGGTTGTGATCAGTGTGAACAGGTTTGCAATTAACCATAGCGTGGTAGTAGTAGTAATTTGGAAAGTGATGAGCCGCAAGCTCAAAATTTATTGACGGTTCTAGTTTTGAAGTGCGGCATATTCTCGGATGGCGTAACGTGGGCACGTGTTCTCTGTTGTGGTGTAGCATATGCCATGGTAGTTCTTTTTCTACTGCTGTGTACGTGCAATAACTGGCACCGTCGGATACATATATTATGGTTATTGGGGCGTTCGACAGGAATAGCCTCGTGGCGAGCTATAGACTAGTCTTTTTCACACGCATTACACCTATCTCTCGAGACTTCCCGCACGCACCATCTCTAGCTCCCAGGTCGATGCCACCCACATACACTTGTACTCTGAGTTTAGTACGTTATACAGGAAGAGATGAGGTGCATGCACACACTTGTACTGTCTCACACACGCATATGTAGCTACGAATTGTAGTGTTCTCAACCATTCGATTGTCTCTATCATAGGTTTCACGTTGCTCCTTGGCCTTGAGATTGAGAAGTTTAAAATGTGGAGGCTAAGCTGGAGGCGCGAGGTTTTGGTTAATGTGCGGTCCGCACACGGCACCAACACGACACGAGCTTCGGCTGCCTGGTGCACAGTCGGGTGAGTTGTCCAACACAACCAGGCCCTGCTTGGTATCTGCACCTCGACTTATGCACAAAGAAATTAGGGTCGGAGGGAGTACTACCAGTAGTAGTACTACTTTGATGTGTCACATCAACTCGCACAAGTATGAAACACTTTGTGAACGAACAAGCATATAAGCTCCCTCCGTCCGAAAATACTTGTCCTCAAAATGGATAAAAAGGGACGTATCTAGAACTAAAATACATCTAGATACATCTCCTTTTATCCATTTTGATGACAAGTAGTACTTCTTACCCAAAGGAACTTTATATCCAACAGACACAAAATATCCGTTTGACTGTTGGAAATTATTGATCTGATGTCGAAGTAATTGTTGCATCGCCACCAAAACCCACCATCTCTTAAGCTAAAGTAGACCGAGCTAATCCCTATATTAGCATATTACTAAGATAAATAGAAGGCACTTTAGAAACATTTAGGACGTGAGCTTGTCAATCTGAATATGGAGGGACACGAGCTTAGCCTCGGCCAGCAGCTTGGGCAGAGCTGTCAAGAAGGTCAGCTCCTGCATGGCGACGTCGCTGGGATCCTTGCTGCTTATCACCTCCATTTCCACCTTGACGGTGTCGGTCGTTCCTTTGGGCTCCCCCGGCGGGCTATTCGCCCATAGCTTGGCCACGTAGTGCAGCAATGGGGACGCCCCTTTCGGATGCAGACGACCCACACAGCGATAGGCGCATCAATGTCGAGCATGCCACCGACCAATAAAAACGTGTGATTATCCTCCTCTGCGAACAACAAGAGCCATGGCTCCGACAGTAGCACTTGTAGCTAGAGCACCTTGTCATACTGAATCCTATGCACAGGCATGGGATGCACGGTGCTGATGCGGTGGGAGAGCGCCGGTGGCGGGCCTTCGTAGCCGTAGACGTGCACAGGGCATTTGTAGGGCGCGAGCAGACACATGCTCTGGTCATCGGCGAGCTTATGGTAAGTGACGTAGAGCCCACAGCCTTCATGCGGGCATTCCACCGTCACCGATGAAAGGACGGCGTCCACCACCGTGTTCCGCACATCGAAGCCACCGCGGCGCTCTCACTTCTGGCACTACAGCTGGTTCCCAGGGCGCCCGACGCGGCAGTCCGTGTAGGCCAGGTGCCCTCCCTTGCACCGCACAAAACAATCAAACATCACATCAGTTAAGAAACCTGCACCTTGCTCGATCAGCCGAACGGACGAGGTGCATTCAAACCTCATACACTGGAGGCTTCAAGGGGCAGAGGCGCAAGGAGCAGTGTAGCAAGGTGAGGTCCATCAAGTCCATAGAGAGCTCCATCGACGGGTCCTGTTCCGTGTGCATAATCTCGCCCTCCTCGTGCACAACCATCCCTCGCTTTAGGGTCGGGGCATTACAAAGCTTTACCGTCACATATTCATACTACTTCAAGGTGCATTAAATCAACACATGCAAGTATAAAAAGGAGAGTCACGGCATGCATGCATGCGTTCTAATTAATGCATCGGTAAAGGTAAATTATTTAAATATATCGAGTGCAGTGCTTTGATGTGTCGCATCAACTCGTACAACAACGAGAAGTTTGATTATCCTCTCCCTCGCGAATTGAGCTCTGGTACCTTAATTGCACCTGCCTTTGGCTGTATGACAGGTGGGCTACCCACCTGTTGGTCCCACCTATCATATATGCAAAGATAGGAGCACTAAGTCAATGAAGCTGCGTCCCTCCCTCGTCCATGAGCGTCGTAGCTGGTAGGACTAGGGGAAGCTTTCGGTACATGCTCTCCCTCCCGCACGCGATGGACATGTAGCAGTTCTATCGGTGTCAGATGGCCAGAAGTGTACTGTAGTACTCCTCCACTGCAGTAGTACTCCATCGTTGTTCGACTTCCCAAAGAGGCGAAGGGCCAAGCGCAGCCCGGGTGCTCATCTGGCAGTTTCATGTGTAGAGTAGTCTATGATAGCGTGTACCGTGCCTGTAAGCTTAAAATCGTTGGGGTTGGCTCCATGCTATGTGGCCTTCTTGAAGCATTTTTTTATTAAAATAATCTTTTGCCCCTACCTATCATCCTGGTGATTGTAGTTTGCATGCTCATCTGGTCAGGACATGAATATATATTTTAATTTGTGGTGGGTAAATGTTAGAGGTTGCAGCAAATATATTGTACACTGCGGGTCTTTCAGCCAAGTTTAGATGCAAGCATGTGGGGCTAGTCCTATGATGTGTCGCGTCAACTCGTACAACGAGGAGAAGCTTGATTTTACTACTAGGCGCCTTTTCCCTCGCCGATGCATGCAGTGGCTCGCAGACGAGGATGGGCTTTTGCTTATAGTACTACAACAAGCTATCCCTCCCGCTCGCGGTGGACGGACATGCAGTAGTGGATTCGATATTATAGAAGCAGTAGTAGTAACATCATTGTTCGTCTTCTCAAAGAGGCAAAGAGCCAAGCGCAACCCGAACATGGCAGTTGGGAACCTTGGAGCACGCATATAGCCAGGCTCTTGCATGAGACAAAATTGCTATGTGAGCCCACTATTGTAGTACGTACTTGCTAGTATAGCCCTGTAAACCAGAAAGGACTATGCCTTTCTAGAGATTTCAAAAAGTGACTAGACTACATCAAGACGGAGTACATATGGAGCAAAATGAGTGAATCTATACCGTAAATAAATATGTGGTTCTCTCGTTTTCCCCTCCGCCTTAGTCGCGGTGCATAATATTAAGTATACTGACTAGTCTAATTTTGACACGCATTTACGTTTTTTTAACAGAGTACAGACACAAGCGCTCATATACACGTGCATACACTCACCCCTATGAACGCACACACGCACACCCTACCCCTATGAGGACCTCCGAAAGACAGAGCCGGCACTATCATTTTGACAGCACTGCGTCGCCTCGTGGCCTTAATGTTTTATTAGTATAGTACTCCCTCCGTTCCCAAATATAAGTCTTTCTAGAGATTCCAGCAAGTGACTACATATGGAGCAAAATGAGTGAATCTACAATCTAAAATATGTCTACATACATCCGTATGTTGTATTCCATTTAAAATATTATCTAAAAAGGCTTATATTTAGGAACGGAGGGAATATATGGCATTTTTATTCCAGTCGTAAGGTTTTTACTGTGAGGTGGGGCCGCAATTAAGCAAACCCACGCCGCCCCACCCGGCGTCGGCCGAGTTTAGAATGAGAAGAGAGAAACGCGGGAGAAGAGCTAGTAGTAGCACGGACGCTGTCGTCAGATGGGACTCGTGTTGATAGAATAGGAGTACTGATCACTCATACCTCTTTTTTTAGGGAAAAAATAGTCGTATGTCTAGTACCACTAGTTGGGTGCATGCAGCCTATAGCTGTCATCACTTTAGGTCTCCTTTTCGAAGCGCAGCTATGCTTCACAGTACATATTTTTTCACGCATTTATCATCCTATATCTACTCCTAGGCTATTTCCACGTGCTCCTTTTGCCGACATGTGGGACATAGAGCATCTGGGTCATAGTGCATGCACGACTCAGAGCATATGCCGGGGTACTTTACATTTTAGACCTCAAGAATTACATGCAAACCCATCGCAAAAGAATAAATAAATAAATGAATTACTAGATGAAACCAGATTATTTTCATAGAAACCGGAGCACGTTTATTAAATTTTGGACATAACACGTTTATAAAAAATGACCGAACCTAAACCAGTCTAAGGGCCTCTTTAATTTTTCCCGCAAAAAAGGGCCTCTTTGATTTGTAGGATACTGCAAATACAGTAATGGGGAAGGTATGATGGCGATGAACCGAGACGAGGAGAACTCTAACGCAGTTACAGGTTAGAGTTAGATTCTAACCCTGAACTAACTCGAAACCAAAGAGGTGTATGGATGGCAGGGTTAGATTGACAATAAATGCTCTTTCTCAATGATTTGACTACTTTGGACCCTATTTCCTACCGGATTTGGTGTGGCCAGCTCTTGTGTGGCCTCCTCCCGCTCACAATTGACATAAACGAACCATCTTTACAAATTAAGCATGCAAAACATGATAAATATTACTTTGTCCATACAAATGAGATATCCCACTTAAACATACAAGTCATCAATCAAGCTTCACAAAAAAAACACTCCATGAAACAAAGCATGAGCTAACTCATCACAGAAGTCATTCACGATAGGGAGGGATCCCGGAGCCCCTCATGCACCCAGGGAGGAGCTCGTCATCATCGCTCTGGAGGAAGGCTCTGTAGAGCCCAATCCCGGGGAACCCCTCTGACATCGGCGCTTGCGATTTCAG
The DNA here is from genome assembly GCF_018294505.1 of Triticum aestivum. NCBI lineage: Eukaryota > Viridiplantae > Streptophyta > Magnoliopsida > Poales > Poaceae > Triticum > Triticum aestivum. Next base: position 341,522,683 of record NC_057801.1, read on the forward strand.
GTCGACACTGGCATGGGTAGCAGGGTCGCTTGCCAGTGACTGCGAACTTAATCTTTGGGCCTCTAGAAATAATGCAAGCCTGAAACTGAAATACCTAGAAAAGTGAACTGAATCTCTTGGCCTCTAGAAATAATGCAAGCATGAAACTGAAATGCCTAGAAGGGTGAACCGAATCTTTGGGCCTCTACAAATAATGCTAGCCTGAAACTAAAATACCTAGAAAGGTGAACTAAATCTTTGGGCCTCTAGAAATAATGCAAGCCTGAAACTAAAATACCTAGAAAGGTGGACTCAATCTTTGGGCCTCTAGAAATAATGCTAGCCTGAAACTAAAATACCTAGAAAGGTGAACTGAATCTTTGGGCCTCTAGAAATAATGCAAGGCTGAAACTAAAATACCCAGAAAGGTGAACTAAATCTTTGGGCCTCTAGAAAGATTTGTTACCTCCTCAAGCAGCATCAAACAATTCCATCAGTGCACCACAAATCTATACCAAGTTTGATCAGGATCTACTTTTCCAAATCATAATTACCGCTAGAGAGAGCAAGATCAATGATATGGCTGTGAGATAGAGAAGGAACGAACAAACTCACCCCTCTCGCGACCACCCTGGTAGATGCACCGCCGCCGCACACGACAGAGGGAGAAAAACGACCGGTGAAGGGGGAGCGGGGAGACCTTCGAAGGCCGGAGGGAGGGGGCGGCCGGAGGAGAGAAAGGGCGAGCGGCAGAGCAGCGCTTGGGCTGGTGGCCCGATGGGGAACAGAGAGGAGTCGTTCGAGGGGGGGGGGGCGGAGGGAGCGATCTAGTGTGGGTAAGGGAGATTTGTTTAGTTCTCTTTTAGTGGGTCCGAGGATAACTAACCCAATTAGAACCTCTCCACCGGGCTAGTTTTTTTAGCAGGGTTAGAGCAAACTAGCTCAAACTAACTCCTCCTGTTTCGATAATTTGAGGCTATTTCAACCCAAACTAGCTCTAACTCAGGGATCCAAACAAAGAGGAGTAGTACTGTACATGCTACAGTATGGACCGTAGCACATTGTTTTTTATGGCCATATCACCACATTGTTTTCTACTGCTGGTTCACTGGGCTACCGTGGTTCGCACTGCTGGTTCACTTGGCTGCCGTGGTTCGCACTCGTCTGACGTGAGTAGTAGTAGTAGTATATACCACATGATTCTTTGCTCCTTCTTACTACGTACTTCGCCGACATGTGGGAGAGCCAGTATCTGGGTCGACGTGTCATGCACCATATTAGAGTGCGGAATGGAAGGGGGGCATCACCCCGGTCATAGCGCCAGTAATTCATGACTATAGTGAGTAGTCATATCACAAGTCTTTCGAGTAGTAACTTACCGTCAAATCGCATAGTCTGACCATTCTAGCAGTAAGTTTGAATCCGCCACTCCCTCACCCTCCTCGCCTCTCTGTCAAACCGCCTACCTAAAAACAGTTGCGCGTACTGCCTGAGAAAAGCCCCACCCTCAACTTTTAACTACACGAAAATAGTTCGAGCATGTTCGTTCTATATAAATACTAGTACTGTATGTTTATTCACCCATGGGGTTGTTCAATGAATCGAGGGCCGGGGAGCACAAGTGAACAATACTAGTACTACTAGTAGTAAGTAGGAGTCGTACAGTTAGTCACCTTAAATAGAGAGTTTCTCTTCTTTAATGCCACATACACAAATTGAAATGCTTGTTGTGGAGAGAAAAAGATAATCACTCCACTATATATGTACGCAGGGGCCTGAGCGCTTGCTTTACAAGGGTTGCTCTCTTCATTCTCTCATCCTCTCCAGATCTAAACAAGACAGCGGTAGCGGCATTTTCTCTCTACTCACCGCTGGTCACAGATCCGGCCTGATCCCTTCGGCTGGTGTGTGTAGAGGACTAAAAGGTGCATCGTTCACGCGGTCATCACCGCCGAGGGATGAAACCCACAGCTACCGGCGGGGCCCAATCCTCTTCCCGTGCCGTTCTCTCTGACACAGCACCGGCTCAGGAGGTCCTCCGACCCTTCTTCCTCCATGCCGTATTGTGCGCGGATCGGACCTGCCGCCACCGACATCCCAGCAAACCTAAGGTACAAGTTCTTCAAGAGTAGCCTTGCTCTACTGCCCCAACTCCCCACATGTCTACATGTGCATCTTTTTCTACTTCCATCAGCTCTTCCAAATCCACCTAATTTTTTGTATTATTAGAGGTAAAGCTACTTCATGCATTCAAATCTAGGACATGGTTCGAACAACGAAGAAAGGGGGTAAAATCATAGCATGAATCTAGGACTTGATTCAAAGAGGAAATAACAGGGGGAAAGTAGTAGAGACTGGATACCCAATCGGTCTCTTGGTTGAAAAGGGAAATAATGGGAATACTCAGTACAAACTGGAGAAGGAACAGATCTAGTCATGGTTGAAAAAAGGATAGAAAGTGGCGGCTGGTGGATAAGTCAACAGAATATGTTAAGGATTAGATTTGCTGCCCTCACATAGTAAAAGGTCTCCAGGATTAGATTTGCTGCCCTCACATAGTAAAAGGTCTCCAGGATTAGATTTGCTGCCCTCACATAGTAAAAGGTCTCCAGGATTAGATTTGCTGCCCTCACATAGTAAAATTTTGCAAGGATTAGATTAGCTGCCCTCACAGAGCATGAACAAACTCGGCATCACCACGTTATGCCTCCTTGTAGGTACATTGTGCTAATGTGTCCACTGTCGCATGTCCTTATACCAACCTTTTGCTATTGTTAATGTAAGGGTGCATGTAAAATTAAGCGATCACACTATTACCTTAAGGACATGTCTAACCAGTGTTATTGTTAATCTAATGCCTCCAGTGATATGATGCAATTAAACTGTGTTAACAAATTGTACTCCTTCTATTTTCCCCAATATGATAAGTAAGTTGCTTCTTTACGTTGCTGAGTGACCTGGTGTCCCCACTGTCCCATGCCCTTAAACCAACTCTTTAGTTGCTGTTGATTTATTGTATCTGGTAAACAAGCAATGCCACCATTAAAGTAATCTCATATTTGATGAATGTCATAGTTGATCGTAATGCTTCCGGTAACATGAAGCATTGTTGACATTTTAAAATTTCTACTGTCTTTGCTTGATTGCCATGAACAAAATTAAGATGCTTCTTTTCATTTCGTGTATGTTTTGTATATTCTTATTGACCAGCAACTGTTTACTTTCTATCTTTTTGTGCAGATTGGGATATCCATTTCACCTTGTTGCTATTGTGACCTTTTGGTGGACTAAACAAAACAATTTTTTTGGAATGAGTGTCTTGTGCAGTTCAACTAAAATGTCACGTGGGCAACATCTCTCAATTTTGGTTTAACTGCACGAAATGGTGACTGGAGTTCCCAAAATCTCCGTAAAATTTTGTTGGTAATCTTGTGCCACATTTTATTAGCCTTTGCAAGATAAGTCGTCACTGTCACCACAATGGCACTTTATTTTAGTGGAACTGCACAAAAGGATAAGCAACTTATAGTTACACCTTACATGAACAGGACAGCCAACCTTAATGTTGCTCAATTTTAGTGCAACTACTAAAGAAGAACCTGCCAGCTCATGAGAGCAAGTACTTCTTGCTAGCTAAATGATGCAATCTTTGCAGCATTTCAGGTGAACTGCAGAAAAAAGGCGCATGAATGGAATCATGGATCTGCAGGTTGACCTCATCCGAGGGGAGTTGGAGGTTCACCAGAGCGAGTCGTGGCGGCATAGGGCCCCTCACACTGGTCAGTACTATCCTTTATCAACATGATTGTGCTTTGTCATGACGTGCCAATGTTGTATTTTTTAAATAAAGCTATTCGATCGCAATCTTTTCTCGTGTTGGAAATAAAGTTTGCTTCAACTAGTGCCTCTATTATAGTAATGTCAGGACCCCGACTCGATGTCACATCGATCTAGCTTGTAACACCCCATATCACTTTGCGGCCTCACGCACGGCATCCCCACGGGTGTCGCCTTACCTTTGCCCAGGGCCGTTTGCGTCTTTTGGCTCACGTATATGATAGTGTCGCTAGCATCCATATGATAAAGAGCCCGGGCTGACATGACTAGTCGTAAACCCAAAGTGGCACAGTGCTTACAGGGACAGGCATCCATGACCCAGCAACGAACGTGTCGGTCATTCAGCAAGTGGGTCCGGGCTGTAGCACTGGGCTAGCAGGACTCCGGTAAACCGGGCTGTAGCGGGCTAACAGGACTCCGGTACTCAATGCGTGACATTTCCCCGAAGGGACAGACACAGGAACGAAGAAGGACACATGCCGGCCAGCCTAAGTGTTCCAGAGCAGTAGCAAGCTACCATGGCTCAGTGTAACACTAGGAGACATTTCCCGGTAAGAGAGGCTACTAAGGATAAACAACTAGGTAGTCAGATCCCACACATACCAAGCATTTCAATCATACACACAATATGCTCGATATGTGCAAACACAACAAGGCATCACAACATGACTCTATGACACAAGTACTTTATTTAAGGCTCAGAGAGCCATACATAACATACACAAAGGTACGGGTCACACGACCCAAGCATTCAAGTCATACAGTCATACAAACCAGCAGCGGAAGTAACTTGTCTGAGTACAGACAACTAGTAAAATAAAAGAGGCTTGGAAAGCCTAGCTATACTACGTGGTCCTTCACAAGCTCAGGATCACCACCTGGGCCTTAGCCTACTCATTGATGTCAACGTCTACGTAGAACCCATCAGAAGGGGTTGCAGCGTCTTCTGTAAAAATGTAAATTATAGCAACATGAGTACAAAGGTACTCAGCAAGACTTACATCAGATCCTACATACATGCATATTATCAAGAAGGGTTGGTGGAGTTATTGCAGCAAGCCAGCTTTGACTCTTGGCTAGGCTAATCTACGAGACTCCAACTTGAAATGGTTTTGCGCACACGAGTCCACTACTCACCACTTCAATACACTACCGAGGATCCACCTCCGTCTTCCTACGGAAGAGCCATCCTCGGCACTCACACTTATCTTGAGGCTTTTAGTAGTTTCCATTTACTTGTCTATGAACTGTATAGGCAACCAAGTAGTCCTTTACCGCGGACGCGGCTATTCGAATAGATCATGATAACCCTGCAGGGGTGTACTTCTTCATACATGTTTCCACCACTTAGCGTCTGCACACGACATGTGCTCGGCAGACTTCAAGCGAAAGCCGACGTGGGTGTAGACCACGACCTACCTAAACACCTAAGTCTCTAGTCCAGGTTTATCGCCTATCCAGGTTCCATCCGCAGGGAGTCCGGCCGAGGTTTCCCATACGGCCCCGAACGATGTGAACAGGGTTCCCGAGATACCTAACGGGTATTCGGTACACCGTGCCACGTACCTACCGCATCACAGCCCACCCCTACGGTCAGCGCTGTCCACGGCCTCCAGTAGGCTACAAACACCAGAAACTACTTGCAACTCCTGGACAGAGAGCTAGGGTGAATAAGAAGTCGAGCGGGGTCATATTTCAGGGCCCAATGCATGGTAGTAGCTGTATCTTAAATCACACATACAGATCTCAGTGCTTAAGGTCGGCTTCAATGAAACAATCCACCATGTACTCCTACATGGCCTCTCATCGATACCTTTACCAAAACGTGTTCACCACACCACTCTCATTACCGACATAATCATTTCACTCTAGCCATCACCCAGATGAACCAGACCTGACACGACTCTAAGCATAGCAGGCATAGCAAGGTAGGAACAACACATACATATGGCTCAATCAACTCCTACACATGCTAGTGGGTTTCATCTAGTTACTGTGGCAATGACAGGTCATGCAGAGGAAATGGGTTCAACTACCGTAGCACACAGCAGTTTGAAACGCGCTGTCTTAATGCAGTAAAAGAGAGCAGGAGCGAGAACATGGGATTGTATCGATATGATCAAATGGTTGGTTGCTTGCCTGATGGTTCGATGCACTGATACGGTTCTTCGTTAGGGTAATCACGGTACTCCTCGGGGGCAGAACCTGCCGCAAAGAACACCGATACACAACCATCACCAAACAATGTGCAACAATATGATGCATGCATGAAACATAGCAATATGAGTGTGTTGGGCTAATGCAACTAAGACCAGAAGGGTTTGAACCAATTTGAATCAAAGATTCAAATTTCAAACTCAAACATGGCCTTTTAAAGTGCTTTTACTTATTCTGCATTAAACATCAGGTTAACTTGTTTAATCATGCATGAAAATAGTACAGATGGATAGATTGGATTTTTCTGATCATTTTTCATATATAATTTGTCTGATTTGGAGTTACAGAATAAAAGTTATGAATTTTTGAAGTTTAAACTATATTCTGGAATTTCCTATATTAGATTAATTCCAGAAAATCAATTATTGCGTCAGCCTGACGTCAGTGTGACGTCAGCAGGTCAACGGAACACGTCCGGGTCAAACCTGACAGTGGGTCCCGCGTGTCAGTGTGATTAGATTAATTAAAGTTTAATTAAAACTAAACCTGTTTAATTAACAGGGCTGGGCCCCACCTGTCATTGACTCAGGGGAGTCAACCAGGGCCCACCCGTGGTCAAACCCGGGTCGGCTGCACCGGCGTTTAGCCGCCGGCGAGCTCGACGCGGCGGCGGAAGTGGTTTTAGCTGTTTCGGCCACCAAATGGGTCGCGGAGACCACCGGAGTGGAGCTGAGGACGAGCCGCAGCTCTTGGTGGAGTCCGTTGGGGTCGGGGTGGCCGGAGTTGGCGCCGGCGACGACTTTGGCGGCCACCGGGGTTCGGCCGAAGACGAACTTGACGCTAGAGGGGTCGGTGAGGCTCGGGGAGTGGCTAGCTAGGTGCTAAGTGACATGGTGAGCATGATGGACACCAGTTTGTGGCCGGAGGGTGACCGGGAGCACGTCGGCGACGAGCTCCACGGCGGTGGGTGCGGTTGAGCTCCGGGAGGTCGCTACACGGCTCGGGAGCAAGAACGGAAGGAAGGGGAAGATGGTTAAGCTCACAGTGAGTGCGACGAAGCCCTTGGTGTGGCCGGAGATGAACCGGAGCGACGACGGCGTTGAAGGGGATCTCCGGCGACGGCGGACTCGGGCGAGGTCGGTGCGGTGGACTCGGGCGTTGCGAGCGCTCGGGGCTCGGCTGCTCGATGAAGTGGACAGCGGCGGAGCTCCTGGACACGATGAGAGGACGCACGGGTGGCGGGGAGCACGGCTACGACGAAGGCACGGCGATGGTGGCGTCGGCCATGGCGGGGGAGCGCGAGGGGGAGGAGCTGGAGAGGAGCGGGGGTGTCTGGGGGGTTCGGGGGAGCGAGGGAGGCCGGTCCACGACGTCACCGGACGAGGGGAGCGGCGAGGCGGCGAGCAGGTGCGTGGCGCGCGCTGCGGTCGCCGTCGGGCACCTGCCTGCCTGCCTGGCCGGCAAGCAGCTCGCTGGAGCGGCGCTGGGCTGGGCCGGCAGGTGGGCCGGGTGCTGGGCGCCAGGTAAGTTTTTCCATTTCTTTCTGTTTTCTCTTTTTTTAATACTTCTGCAACTTTGTTGAATTAAATAAAATACTTAGGCAACTCCTAAAATCACCAAACTACTCCTGGTCCATAGTTGGATTATTTCCAACATGAAACATTTTAGTTTGGAGATATTTGAGCATTTAAATATTTTATATAACTTTAAATGCCCAAATTCAAATATTTATGATTTAATTCAAAAACCCTAAGATGGCCTAGGAAAATGTGCACCACTTTTGGCAGAGGTTCTGAACCAAGACAAAAATGATGGGCATTTTAGAAGGGCATTTCAGGTTCATTGAAAAAGTTTTTAGTAAACCCTAGTTGGTTTCAGAGGGGACTGGGGGTTCTGTCATCCCCATTTCAGGTTTCTGGTGAAAAAATAAACATGATGCAACACTCTAATGCATGACTAGCTAGGGTGTGACAACTCACCCCCACTCAAAAGAATCTCGTCCCGAGATTTGGGTTCCTCCGGGAAGAAGGCGGGATACTCGAGTCGAAGACGATCCTCCCTTTCCCAAGTTGCTTCATCCTCAGAATGGTGCGACCATTGAACTTTGAGAAACTTGATATTATGACGTCGAGTGGTACGCTCGGCCTGATCGAGGATACGAATGGGGTACTCTCGATATGTAAGATTATCTTGGAGATCAAGCGTTTCGTAGTCCACTCCACGGATAGGATCCGAGAAGCAACGCCTGAGTTGAGAAACGTGGAAGACATCGTGGACTCTGGAGAGGTGCGGAGGTAGTTCCAACTGGTAGGCAACTTCTCCTCGTTTAGCGAGAATGCGAAAAGGTCCAATGTAACGAGGAGCCAATTTGCCTTTGATACCGAAACGATGGGTTCCCTTTAGAGGGTTAACCCGAAGGTAAGCCTTCTCGTCAACCTCGAAAGTCATAGCCTTATGTTTTCGGTCATATTGACTCTTTTGACGAGATTGGGCTGTTTTCAACTTTTCACGAACGATGCGAACTTGCTCTTCTGCTTCATGAATCATATCCGGGCCAAAGAATTGTCTTTCCCCGGTCTCTGACCAGTTAAGGGGTGTTCGACACCGTCGTCCATAGAGAACTTCAAAAGGGGCTTTACCCAAGCTAGATTGATAGCTGTTGTTGTAAGCAAATTCGGCAAATGGAAGGCATTTCTCCCACTCCATTCCGAATGAGATAACAGAGGCTCGAAGCATGTCTTCTAGGATCTGGTTGACGCGTTCTACTTGACCACTCGATTGAGGGTGAAAAGCGGTGCTAAAGGAAAGGCGGGTTCCCATAGCGTTTTGGAAACTTTCCCAAAATCGAGAGGTGAAAAGACTTCCTCGATCCGAGTTAATTTCCAAAGGAACACCATGGAGAGACACTATTCGGGAGATGTATAAGTCTGCCAGCTGACTAGCGGTTATACTCTCACGAACAGGTAAGAAATGGGCCACTTTGGAAAGACGATCGACAACGACAAAGATAGCATTATTCCCTCTCTTGGTCCTGGGAAAACCGGTAATGAAATCCATACCAATTTTATCCCATTTCCATTCAGGAATAGCTAGGGGTTGAAGGGTGCCAGCAGGCCGTTGATGCTCTGCTTTTACACGACGACAGACGTCGCAATTAGCAATATACTGAGCAATTTCTCTCTTCATCCTAGTCCACCAGAACCTCTGGCGTAGGTCCTGATACATCTTAGTACTACCGGGATGAATGGTGAGAGGAGATTCATGAGCCTCCTTAAGGATCAACTGTCGTAGATGCTGGTTCTTGGGAACCACTAAACGGTTCTCAAAGTACACAACACCCTGATCATTTGTGGAGAAACAACTAGCACCTCCGCTAGCGATGTTCTCCTTGATTTTAGATATTCCCTTATCTCGCTTTTGGGCAGCGATGATTTGATCCGTAAGAGTAGGTTTCGCCACCAAGGTGGAAAGAAATCCTTGAGGAACAATGTGAAGGTTAAGCTTCCGAAATTCCTCATGGAGAAGCGGTTGACTTTGTTGTAACATCAGGTTGTTACAATAAGATTTACGACTTAGCGCATCAGCCATGACGTTGGCTTTCCCTGGGGTGTAAGTTATTCCTAAGTCGAAATCTGTGATCAACTCAACCCAACGTCTTTGCCTGAGATTCAAATCCGGTTGGGTGAAAATGTACTTCAGACTTTGGTGATCAGTGAATATTTCGCAACGGTTACCGAGGAGGTAATGTCGCCAGGTCTTAAGTGCATAGACTACGGCTGCGAGCTCTAGATCATGAGTAGGATAATTCTCCTCATGTGGGTGCAATTGCCGTGAAGCGTAAGCAATTACGTGTCGATCTTGCATGAGGATGCAACCTAGTCCTTGTCGCGAGGCGTCGCAGTAGATAACAAAGTCCTTAGAGAAGTCTGGCGGTACCAGAACGGGAGCAGAAGTCAGGCGTCTTTTCAGTTCCTGAAAGCTGTGCTCACATTGTGGAGTCCACTCGAACTTTTTATCTTTCTTGAGGAGTTCGGTTAGAGGTTTAGCAACTTTGGAGAAATTTTCGACAAAGCGACGGCAATAGCTCGCTAAGCCCAGAAAACTCCGAACTTGCTTGACCGATTCAGGTGGAGTCCAATTAAGAACGGCTTGAACTCGCTCAGGGTTAACAGCAATACCTTTACCAGATATTACATGACCCAGATAGGTCACTTCTGACAACCAAAATTCACATTTGGAAAACTTGGCATAAAGGCGGTGCTCTCGAAGTTTCTTCAACACTAGCCTTAGATGTTCGGCATGTTCTTCCTCGTTCTTGGAGTAGATGAGTATATCATCTAGGTAAACCACGACGAATTTATCCAAATACTCCATGAAGATTGAGTTCATTAACCGAGAAAAGGTGGCTGGAGCGTTGGTTAAACCGAAGGACATGACGGTGTACTCGTATTGGCCATAACGAGTAACAAAGGCCGTTTTAGGAATGTCCCCGTTTCTGATTTTGATTTGATGGTAGCCCAACCTCAAATCCATTTTGGAGAAGACTGAGGATCCAGCGAGCTGATCATACAGGTCGTTGATCCTAGGGAGCGGATATTTGTTCTTGATTGTGACCAAATTGACAGGTCGGTAATCTACAACCATCCGGTCCGTACCATCCTTCTTCTTGACGAAGAGGACGGGGCAAGCCCACGGAGATGAACTAGGTCGGATGAAACCCTTTTTCAAGGACTCATCGAGTTGTTTCTTAAGCTCGGCTAGTTCTAGTGGTGCCATCTTATAGGGTCTTCTAGCAATCGGAACGGTTCCTGGAATGAGGTCTATTACGAACTCAACATCCCTGTCAGGTGGAACACCTGGCAATTCCTCTGGGAAAACATCCGGAAAGTCACGGACTACCGGGACGTCCTCAAGGTCTGGCAAAGGGCTGGCGTTAAGAGAATATAACTGTCGCTTGGCTATTCGGGTCAAGACATTGACTATCTTCCCCGAAGGATGGGTAAGTTGAACAGTCCTAGAGAAGCAATCAATTTGGGCATGATGAACTGACATCCAGTCCATACCCAGAATGATATTAATATCTGAAGATTTAAGGGCTATCAAAGATGCGAGGAAAACAAGTCTGTCGACTTGGATTTCATTTCCATGGCTTACTCTAGAAGTTTGCCATTTGGATCCCGGAGTTTGAATTACCATAGAGGTTGGCATGTCACAGAATGCGATGTTATGCAAACGAGCATAATTTTCGGATATAAAAGAATGAGAGGCTCCTGTATCGAAAAGAACAGATGCCGGGTGGCAATTAACAAGAAGCGTACCAAGAACGACGTTGGGATCCTCTTGAGCTTCCTCGGCAGAGATACAGTTGACATGGCCACGTGTAGCGGTGGCCGGCTTGGCGTGGAACACTTTTCCTGTCGGCTTGCCACGGCCAACAGTTTTAGCAGATTGGTTGGGGTTGGTCTGGGGACACTCGCGCATATAGTGGCCAGATTCCCCACACTTAAAGCAAGTCACAGAACTGGTACGTGGAGGAGCGTTGTTGGTTGGACCACCATAGGGCTTGGCTGGTGCAGACTGTTGAACGGGGCGAGGCGCCTGGAAGGATGGCCTCGGTGTGAACCTGGGTGGCAGGGCAGTGTTGGGCACCCACACGCGGCGCTTCTGAGGAACAGCACCGGATGAGGAACCCACGTCACGGCCATGCTTGCGTGTTGCGTCATAATCAGTCTGACCAGTCTCAGCACTGATGGCCTTGTTAACAAGTTTCTGAAAGGATGTGCACTCATGCAGACGGAGGTCGCGGCGAAGCTCAGGACTAAGCCCCTTACGGAACCTTGCTTGCTTCTTGGCATCGGTAGAAACTTCCTCAGTAGCATATCGTGCGAGGTTACCAAACTCCCTGCTGTAGGCATCCACAGAGAGTCGGCCCTGAGTGAAACTGCAAAATTCCTCATGTTTACGGTCCATGAGACCCTCCGGAATGTGATGTTCACGGAAAGCCTCGCTGAATTCCGCCCAAGTAGTGACATGGCCCGCTGGGCGCATAGCTCCATAATTCTCCCACCATAGACTGGCGGGGCCTTCAAGATGATATGCAGCAAAGGTGACCTTGTCAGCCTCAGCTACTAGCGCAGAACGCAGTTTGTGAGAAATATTGCGAAGCCAATCATCAGCGTCGAGAGGCTCGACGGAGTGGTGGAACGTGGGTGGATGTAACTTGATGAAATCACTGAGTGACACCATGTTAGTCCTCTGATGGTGTGCCGTGTTCTGTTCAATACGCTCCAACAAACGGTTGGTCTCCCGTTTATTTCTCTCAGCTTCCATCATAACCTCGGCTAGGGAAGGAGGATGAGGCAGATTTGCATTCCTGACTTCACTGCCTTCGGCCTGCTCTTGAGGAGCAGGGTTAGTGCGCGTGTTGACCATCCTAGGTAAACAAGACAATGATTTAGTCAGAATGATAAGATTCCGACATAGGATACAGAATGTAAGGAATAACTCGGAATGCAAGATGATCATCCGTATGACATGGTAGATACAGAAACTGCTTCTTTATTCCATCGTCATACACACCATACAAGGTTTAGTACAAAACCAAACAAGGTACTGTTACGGTGAAAGGAAGATTACATCACATCGGAGGCATCCCAAGCTCCTATACATTATTTTTCTACACCTCCGGAAGCGGTACAAACTAGGTCATATCCCACGAGTCACGCAGGACGATAGACGACACAGCTAGTACAAACTAGTGATACTACCACTAACTCAGACCGATCCGTAGTAGTCCTCGTAGAAATTACCTCCATAGCCTGGAAGCTCAACATGATCATCCGGAAACAGACGATCTCGCGGAGCTTGTGGACCATAGGGACTAGGATGAGGTCTGGGACCAACAGACGGTGGCCTGCGGGGACCGCGAGGTGGGGTGATGCCTCCTACATCACGCCAACCCATCACGTCTGGCAGAGCAGATCTCACAGGATAGAGATCGCGCATATCCGAATATCCAGCTTGCACCGCCGGTGCAAACCGAGTCAATGTGGCCCAATGGTCAGCACGGGTATTGAAGAGCTCTAACCTCAAGGCCCGATTTTCACGGTCCTTATCCTCGAGCATCTCAGCAGTAGTGCGGGTCCGTGAATCCTCCTGGGTGGGGTCAGCATAGATAGCCTGGAGATACCCTTGTGCTCCCGGAAGTGATCCTGGCATATACCGGAAGTCAGAGTCCCGAAATAGGCCAGACCTGACTCGCATGATGGTCATCATAGAGTAGGCGGCGTCCTGCACAGCCATCTCAATAGTAACCCCGAGTCCATAGGAGCAGTGAAGGGGCTCGGTGGACCCAGGATAAGATGGAAATATCCTGACAGTGCAGAGATACTGGCTTTGATTAAAGTCTCGGAATTGCTCTTCGACCGTGTACTCAGGATACCAACGGTATCCAGCCTCAGTCATTACCCTGACCAACATGGCGGTATGGCCGGGTACATCTAGGCATCGAGTCAGGCGAACCACTTGATTAAGGTCGCGAGTGGCCATCTGAAAGCACAACCATAATGCAAAGGCATTAGAATTTCTAGCAAAATTTCGGCAGCATAACAGCTGTAAATGCTCAAGAAGGATTTTGAGACATTTGACAAAGGATTTCATATACACTCAACATCATCATATCAAAGTTCTGAGTCCATCCTAACAACATGATGTGGTAGTAGAACTATACTAGGCTTGTATCCATCAAACCTATAAGGTACTACTGATTAGTAACACGTGATCCTGATAGAGAGAAAAGATCCTAATTCCTTAACCCCCGGTGGAAGAATAGACTGACTCAGATCAGAATGTCATAAGATAAGGAGTAAAAAGAACCTTACGTTCCAACCCACAAACAATTCCCCTACATATAACTAAGGAATTTCTAGACTCAACATCGACCAGTTTGGCTTGGAGAACCTACAGGCAGTCCGGCTCTGATGCCAACGCTGTCAGGACCCCGACTCGATGTCACATCGATCTAGCTTGTAACACCCCATATCACTTTGCGGCCTCACGCACGGCATCCCCACGGGTGTCGCCTTACCTTTGCCCGGGGCCGTTTGCGTCTTTTGGCTCACGTATATGATAGTGTCGCTAGCATCCATATGATAAAGAGCCCGGGCTGACATGACTAGTCGTAAACCCAAAGTGGCACAGTGCTTACAGGGACAGGCATCCATGACCCAGCAACGAACGTGTCGGTCATCAGCAAGTGGGTCCGGGCTGTAGCACTGGGCTAGCAGGACTCCGGTAAACCGGGCTGTAGCGGGCTAACAGGACTCCGGTACTCAATGCGTGACATTTCCCCGAAGGGACAGACACAGGAACGAAGAAGGACACATGCCGGCCAGCCTAAGTGTTCCAGAGCAGTAGCAAGCTACCATGGCTCAGTGTAACACTAGGAGACATTTCCCGGTAAGAGAGGCTACTAAGGATAAACAACTAGGTAGTCAGATCCCACACATACCAAGCATTTCAATCATACACACAATATGCTCGATATGTGCAAACACAACAAGGCATCACAACATGACTCTATGACACAAGTACTTTATTTAAGGCTCAGAGAGCCATACATAACATACACAAAGGTACGGGTCACACGACCCAAGCATTCAAGTCATACAGTCATACAAACCAGCAGCGGAAGTAACTTGTCTGAGTACAGACAACTAGTAAAATAAAAGAGGCTTGGAAAGCCTAGCTATACTACGTGGTCCTTCACAAGCTCAGGATCACCACCTGGGCCTTAGCCTACTCATTGATGTCAACGTCTACGTAGAACCCATCAGAAGGGGTTGCAGCGTCTTCTGTAAAAATGTAAATTATAGCAACATGAGTACAAAGGTACTCAGCAAGACTTACATCAGATCCTACATACATGCATATTATCAAGAAGGGTTGGTGGAGTTATTGCAGCAAGCCAGCTTTGACTCTTGGCTAGGCTAATCTACGAGACTCCAACTTGAAATGGTTTTGCGCACACGAGTCCACTACTCACCACTTCAATACACTACCGAGGATCCACCTCCGTCTTCCTACGGAAGAGCCATCCTCGGCACTCACACTTATCTTGAGGCTTTTAGTAGTTTCCATTTACTTGTCTATGAACTGTATAGGCAACCAAGTAGTCCTTTACCGCGGACGCGGCTATTCGAATAGATCATGATAACCCTGCAGGGGTGTACTTCTTCATACATGTTTCCACCACTTAGCGTCTGCACACGACATGTGCTCGGCAGACTTCAAGCGAAAGCCGACGTGGGTGTAGACCACGACCTACCTAAACACCTAAGTCTCTAGTCCAGGTTTATCGCCTATCCAGGTTCCATCCGCAGGGAGTCCGACCGAGGTTTCCCATACGGCCCCGAATGATGTGAACAGGGTTCCCGAGATACCTAATGGGTATTCGGTACACCGTGCCACGTACCTACCGCATCACAGCCCACCCCTACGGTCAGCGCTGTCCACGGCCTCCAGTAGGCTACAAACACCAGAAACTACTTGCAACTCCTGGACAGAGAGCTAGGGTGAATAAGAAGTCGAGCGGGGTCATATTTCAGGGCCCAATGCATGGTAGTAGCTGTATCTTAAATCACACATACAGATCTCAGTGCTTAAGGTCGGCTTCAATGAAACAATCCACCATGTACTCCTACATGGCCTCTCATCGACACCTTTACCAAAACGTGTTCACCACACCACTCTCATTACCGACATAATCATTTCACTCTAGCCATCACCCAGATGAACCAGACCTGACACGACTCTAAGCATAGCAGGCATAGCAAGGTAGGAACAACACATACATATGGCTCAATCAACTCCTACACATGCTAGTGGGTTTCATCTAGTTACTGTGGCAATGACAGGTCATGCAGAGGAAATGGGTTCAACTACCGTAGCACACATCAGTTTGAAACGCACTGTCTTAATGCAGTAAAAGAGAGCAGGAGCGAGAACATGGGATTGTATCGATATGATCAAATGGTTGGTTGCTTGCCTGATGGTTCGATGCACTGATACGGTTCTTCGTTAGGGTAATCACGGTACTCCTCGGGGGCAGAACCTGCCGCAAAGAACACCGATACACAACCATCACCAAACAATGTGCAACAATATGATGCATGCATGAAACATAGCAATATGAGTGTGTTGGGCTAATGCAACTAAGACCAGAAGGGTTTGAACCAATTTGAATCAAAGATTCAAATTTCAAACTCAAACATGGCCTTTTAAAGTGCTTTTCCTTGTTCTGCATTAAACATCAGGTTAACTTGTTTAATCATGCAGGAAAATAGTACAGATGGATAGATTGGATTTTTCTGATCATTTTTCATATATAATTTGTCTGATTTGGAGTTACAGAATAAAAGTTATGAATTTTTGAAGTTTAAACTATATTCTGGAATTTCCTATATTAGATTAATTCCAGAAAATCAATTATTGCGTCAGCCTGACATCAGTGTGACGTCAGTAGGTCAACGGAACACGTCCGGGTCAAACCTGACAGTGGGTCCCGCGTGTCAGTGTGATTAGATTAATTAAAGTTTAATTAAAACTAAACCTGTTTAATTAACAGGGCTGGGCCCCACCTGTCATTGACTCAGGGGAGTCAACCAGGGCCCACCCGTGGTCAAACCCGGGTCGGCTGCACCGGCGTTTAGCCGCCGGCGATCCCGACGCGGCGGCGGAAGTGGTTTTGGCCGTTTCGGGCACCAAATGGGTCGCGGAGACCACCGGAGTGGAGCTGAGGACGAGCCGCAGCTCTTGGTGGAGTCCGTTGGGGTCGGGGTGGCCGGAGTTGGCGCCGACGACGACTTTGGCGGCCACCGGGGTTCGGCCGAAGACGAACTTGACGCTAGAGGGGTCGGTGAGGCTCGGGGAGTGGCTAGCTAGGTGCTAAGTGACATGGTGAGCATGATGGACACCAGTTTGTGGCCGGAGGGTGACCGGGAGCACGTCGGCGACGAGCTCCACGGCGGTGGGTGCGGTTGAGCTCCGGGAGGTCGCTACACGGCTCGGGAGCAAGAACGGAAGGGAGGGGAAGATGGCTAAGCTCACAGTGAGTGCGACGAAGCCCTTGGTGTGGCCGGAGATGAACCGGAGCAACGACGGTGTTGAAGGGGATCTCCGGCGACGGCGGACTCGGGCGAGGTCGGTGCGGTGGACTCGGGAGTTGCGAGCGCTCGGGGCTCGGCTGCTCGATGAAGTGGACAGCGGCGGAGCTCCTGGACACGATGAGAGGACGCACGGGTGGCGGGGAGCACGGCTATGACGAAGGCACGGCGATGGTGGCGTCGGCCATGGCGGGGGAGCGCGAGGGGGAGGAGCTGGAGAGGAGCGGGGGTGTCTGGGGGGTTCGGGGGAGCGAGGGAGGCCGGTCCACGACATCACCGGACGAGGGGAGCGGCGAGGCGGCGAGCAGGTGCGTGGCGCGCGCTGCGGTCGCCGTCGGGCACCTGCCTGCCTGCCTGGCCGGCAAGCAGCTCGCTGGAGCGGCGCTGGGCTGGGCCGGTAGGTGGGCCGGGTGGTGGGCGCCAGGTAAGTTTTTCCATTTCTTTCTGTTTTCTGTTTTTTAATACTTCTGCAACTTTGTTGAATTAAATAAAATACTTAGGCAACTCCTAAAATCACCAAACTACTCCTGGTCCATAGTTGGATTATTTCCAACATGAAACATTTTAGTTTGGAGATATTTGAGCATTACTATTGAATCCAGTTCCCCAAGAGCTGAAAAAGGAACTGCTGTTGCCGCCTACTCACTCGTTCACTTGAAGAGACTCCAATGGTGATCTGAGGGGTGAGCCTGCTAGATATGGACTTCAGCAAGGAGTTCACTTTTGATTTCTCCGTTTAGCCCCATGGCGGCACCAAGTAGAATGTGATGTACACAAAAGATCTGGACTTGGTTAAACTCAGCCTCGTCGAGTTCAAGCAGTACCTACAGGATGAGAAAGCACAAGGTCACAGGACTAGACCTTGTGCCCATCCAGTCATCTCCTGACAGGGACCAGCGGATCGCGGTTGCCCAGGTATGTGTGCGGGACAAGGTTCTCGTCTACCACTGCTGTAGGGCCATCTGAGGTTCTGGAGCATTCACTCGTTTCATCGGCAACGCCGACTGCACCTTTGCTACGGTGGAGAGAAGGAAGAACGCGAAGATTCGGTCATCTGGTGCAACGAGCTTGTTGACATCCAGAAGCAGTACAAGATCATCGGCAACGGGCAGGAGAAGGACTCTGTGGTTGACCTTGTCGAGACCATCATCAACCCCTGCTAAGCCAACATGAGAGAAGACAATGATACCAAGGAGCTCCACCAGCCACCCTACACCAGAACAAGTCAACCCTCGTACTCCCCTTCGCCTGCGTCTTCCCCCGCTCTGGTTCGTTCGGTCCGCGGTCTCGACGTCGTCCTTCGCCTTGGTGCTCTCGCCGCGGCGCTGCCATCTTTCGTTCCCAACATGGTCAGCAAAACAAGAGGAATCGGGAGACAACTGTTTGTCGAGAGGCTGATAGTCCCGGGCCCACCAGGTCCATGGCCTAGGTTTTGTTTTTTAACATGGGAAGCCCACGACATGTTTCAACATTTTTTTGGATCAAGCGGCCTCTGGGCATCCCAACCTAGCTTGTCTATAATATCAGCAGCCCAAGTTATGTTTGTTTTTTCAAGACGACGCACAACTCAGCTCTATTTTTCTATAAGAATGCAAAACCGAACCTATGTTTTCCCTTCTATAATAGTATATATACATATATATATATTATTTTATTACATATATATATATATATATAATAGAAACAACATAAGGTTCCGTTAAACCCGTCGTTCGTCCAACCATTTTATAGACCTTCCCGCTTCCTTTATTTTTTGTTTGCATTAATCCTATATCTGAATTTTCTTCCACTTTCTTTTTCGATGTAAATTGAGTTTTCTCCTAGTACTTTTCCCTAGAACCAACTCAACTGCCCACGTCTAGTCTAAAAAATAATAATACAACATGTCCTATTAATTCATCAAATTAAAATGATATTTTATTTTGTAAATTGAAAGTTCTTACAAAATAATAATAATAATAAGTGTTTATATATAAATTGGAAAGTTAACTCCTAGTGATTGCTTACATAAGCTTGCAACGATTTTACTAACCAATGCAGTAATAGACGTGCAATCATGTGTTAATGTTTTTATAACATTTCCCCGTCCAACCCAACATGATATTTTCACCCAGCCCAGCAAGTCTGCAGATTTCAAGAAAAATGCAAATAAGCTTTAAATTTTACCATATATATTAACGGGTTGCATAGATGCTACATCACGGTTTCACCAGCCCACCAAATTGACTAGAAAAGAAGTGGACTGGCTGACATGTTGGCCAGTAGGTCGAAGCCGGACCGCCTGCTCCAGCCTCCGGCGTCCAGCGGCGTTGCTTTGCGCGCCTCACAGCGAAACACAACCCCACCGACGGCCAGGTCATCCCTCCACTCTGCACCTGTTGTTATTCTCTGCCGAGTGTAGGCCCACCCCGCACCCGAAGCAGTCAAGTTTCCCACTCCTCTCCATCAGCGACTCCACTGCCGCCTCTTCCCCATCACAGGGTCATTCCAGTCTGGGGCATCGCCATCGTCCATCACCTCGCTGCGCTCTGTACGGCGTGGTCAACAAACGAGAGTCATCGGAAGAGGATTGTATGTGAGAGCCTGACGGCTGGGACCCACGAGGTCCATGGTCGGATGCAAGGAAAGTTCCTCCTTATTAAGTTGTTTCCTCCCCCTAATAGCTGGGACCCACCGGCTATATCTTCCCACGGAAGTAAGTGCCTCCTTGTTATGCGAAAAAACTATTCCTCCCGATGACAGCTAGGACCCGACAGATTTGGTGGCTGACTTGTGGGCCTACTAAGCAGATGTGTACACAGGGCTTTGTCAACTTAATCAACAAATGATTCTAGCAGCTGGACCATTGGATGTTAATCCAACAGTCGTGCTCCTTCTTCAACCTCTGTTCTTGCTCCTGTCTCCCGTGGGCGGTAGTGCTGCCGCGCACCCGAACCAGTCAAGTTTCCCTCTCCTCTCCATCCGTGACTCCATTGCCGCGTCTTCCCCATCTCCGGGTTGTTCCAGTCTAGGGCCTCGCCATCGTCCACGGGCCTTGGTGCGCTCGGCACTGTGTGGACAACGTGGTCAACAAACGAGAGTCATCGGAAGATGACTATACGTGAGAGGCTAACAGTGGGGACGCACCACGCCCATGGACGCATGCATGCAACTTCATCCTTTTTACCCTGAAAAATAATGTTTTCTCCCCCTGACTACTGGGACCCACCAGCTACTTCTTCGCATGCAAGGAAGTGCGTCCATATTACGGGAAAAAAGCAATTCGCCCCCAGTCTGCTAGGACCCACCAACTACATCTTCGCACAGAAGGAAGTGCCTGATAGTCGGGACACACCTGGTCGAAGCGTACGTAGCGTTGTCATTCTGGTTGCGAACGTGTACGTACATACAGGTCGATGTAGAGGCGCGCACGTGTCGTAGTAGAGGCACGCACATAGCATGTACACGAACGTAAAGCGGCCAAGGTGCAAGAAAGTAAATACGGCCATGTACGTACGTACGGGGTGGGGGGCTCTCGAACGCCTACTCGCGCATACGTACGACTAGGGCTCGTGTACATGGCTAGGTCAAAGAGGAGAAACTGTGTCGTTGTCGTGTTCATGGGGAGGCAACGGAATGCGTCGTGTTCATCGGGAGGCAATGGAACACGTGCTGTTCATCAGAAGTCAACCGGTTTGGACGGAATGGCCGATGGAAACAAGGCCTGGCATACCGCAGAATGGAGGAAATAGCCTTGTGTTTGACCGGCCAGGCTCGAAATGGGATCCTGTTCATCAGGAGGGGTCTTGCGTACCGCAAAATAGAGCAAACAGACATCTGTTGGACCTCCTACGGTCGAAACGGGGTCCTGTTTATCGGGTGGGGTGTGGTGTACCGCAAAACGGAGAAAACAGACATGTGTTGGAGTGCTACGGTCAATACGGGGGTCCTGTTCATCGGGAGGATTGTGGCGTACCGCAAAACGGGACTACACGGGATACTGTTCATCTCCACCATCGACCTCCTCCAGCGTCCACAGGCTACTGTTCATCCACCGTCGACCTCCTCCAGCCTCCACCTACGACTGTTCATCCACGGGCTCTTGGTCATCCAGCCTCCACCGAGCGCTCCTCCACCGGCTATTGTTCAACCAGCCTTCTCCATAGGGTCCAATTCAACCACCCCTCCACGGGCTACTGTTCATCCAGCTCTCCACCGACTACTGTTCAACCAGCCCTCCACCGGATACTGTCAAACCATCCCTCCACGGGGTCCTGTTCATCCACGCCCAACCGGCTCGATCAATTGGGGTCCTGTTCATCCAGCAGCAACACAACGGGGTCTTGTTCATCCAAAGCCCAATGGGAACTGTTCATCCAAGCCCCCCAACAATGCTCACTGTTCATCCAGAGGCAACATCGATCGGCTTCAGTTAGCAGTAGTAGCGAAGGAATCGCTCGATCGCTCGGGTTCACTAACGCGTAGCCTGTAGTGCAATCGCTCGGGTTCAGTTAGGCGAATGCCTCGCTCGGGTTCAGTTAGAGCCTAATGCCTCGCACCCACGCGCGTATGTGTACGAGAGAAACGCGCATCGCTCGGCCCCCGACCACCCGCCGTAACCGGGAACTCCCCAATATTTTCCTCGCCCTCGCTTCTACCACGGTTTTTTCCGTCATGTATGGCCCAAAGAATGTCATGCAGCTGCATCTCCGGCCCGCCTAGGATGAAAAGCCCATTCTGTCATGATTTTTTGTCATAGAAGTAGGAGCCCACCACATCTATGATGATTCCGGGTTTTGTCACAATTATCGTCATAGAAGTGTCATAAGTATGATAGAAAAAAAATTCATTCGACCCAAAATGTCACGGATGTGTCTTTTTTTTATAGTGAAAGGGAAAAGTCAATCCATTACAAGAAGGTAGAGGGGGAGAAACGTCATAAGATCCAACGTTAATAGCAAACCTCGCGGTACATCAAGATCGTGCCAAATCAAGAACATGAGAGAGAGATTAAACACATAGCTACTGGTACATACCCTCAGCCCCAAGGGTGAATGTCGGTGTTCTGGGAACGGGGGTCCACAGACTTGCCTGCATGCGGCCTCCAGGGTGGCTCACTAGTGGCCCAGTACGGCCCGTCTTCATCGACCCAAGTTCAAGACCCTCGCGAGGGGCCAAGCCTCGCGGGGCGGATGACACAAGGCCTCCTCAGGGGCTGCCTCACCAGGTAGGCTCGCGAGGAGGCGGAGAGAACAAGCTGAGGGGTACCTCGCGAGATGCTCATGACGCAAGCCATGACGATCAAGACTAGGTGGGCGCCAGCCTGCGTAGTGTCCTCGTTTCCTCTTTGGTGCAAAGGTGGCAAGCGTAGGCGTGGAGTACCTAGGCATCAAGCGAAGGTTTCCATATCTGTGCAAAGAGACCAAGACCAGACGGACGGCAGGACAAAGATCACCGTGGAGCCCAGGACGGCGCCATCGCCAGTGCCTTTGGTAGGCGAAGACCACCTTCAGTCAGAATAGCTTGTACTAGCTGTCCCCTTTTGAAATGGCCATTGTTGGCTCCCTTCCTGCTCAATATTTGGGAAGAGGACCAGGGCCTCTATATATAGGGCTAGCCACCATTGTAGAAGGAGGAGTGACGTTCATCCACACACCACCATAAGAACACCTCACCTCGCGAGGCTGTTCTTCCTTGGTACTATTCATTATCAGCCTAAGAGGCAATCCACCACACCACACACTGGATTAGGGTATTACACCACAACGGTGGCCCGAACCAGTATAAACCTCGTGTCTCTTGTGTTGTTCATCTCGCTAGCTTAGAATCACGGCGAGGTTGAGGGCATGTTTTGGTAGGGAGAAGATCTTCGCGCGCACCCTAGAGTTCGAACTTTAAGGGTTTTGCCGGAACTCGATATCCGATATTTGGCGTGCCGGGTAGGGGTGCGTCGGAATCTTCTTTCCCCTAATCTGCATCTCATCGCTTCGTCGCATCCATGGAAGACTCTTGCGGAGCTCGTGCCGAGTGTCGGGCTGCTCTCGCCGACCGCGTCGCCCAGATGGCTCCCGTCGGTGGGCCTCCTCATCGTTCTTTGTCGCCTGCTGCCAACGCTGCTACCAGCCCGATGGGCAACGAGCAGCAAGCATATTCCATGCACCCCTCGGTGCGGCAGGAAGGCCGCACCGCCACTCCGTCATTGACCCTAGCTGGTTCGTCATCTCACGCTCGTCGCACCCCCAGAGATGCGCAAGCCGTGTTGCTCCTGGCACGTGAGCTCCTGCACTACTACCCCGTCGACGACCTCTACGAAGAATGGCTCTCTCGCATCACCAAGCTCGTCAGCGCCGCAGGGGTCTCTCCCGTGTCGTCTCTCTTGCTGCCTCGCCCTCCATCATGCATGGGCGACGCGGCTCAGGGAGCGCCTCCACCACCTCCTCCTCAAGAAGGCGCCCTGGCTCCAAGGCGCGCGGCCCCTGGACGAGACCCACCGTGTCCAGTGCCCGCGCGACAAGAAAGAAGCTGCCAAGAAATCCCTACGTCTCAAGAAGGCGCTCACGTGCTCCCTGCTCCAATACGGCAAGACCGCATCCCTGCGCCGGCACACCAAGACCCTGTGCTGCCCCTGGCGGCGGTGCGCGGGAACCACCAAGAGCAAGCCCCACACCTGCAAAGGGCTCTGGTCACCACAGCATGTTTTCGTGCCTTCACCACCGAACTACGCAGCGTCACCTCGCCAGGCAAGTACAAGCCGGATCTGCCTCCTCGCTACGACGGCACTACCGACCCCACGAAGTTCCTGCAGCTCTACGAGCTGGGCATCGAGGCGGCCAATGGAGACGAAAAGTTCATGGTGAGCTGGTTTCCCATGGAGCTCAAGGATGGTGCCCACAACTGGCTCCTGAACCTGCCTCCCGGCTCGATCTCCTCTTGGGACAAGATGTGCAGATGTTTCATCGCCAACTTCCAGGGCACTCGCAACCGCCCTCCGGTTGTGGGTGACCTGCACCGCATCAAGCAGCAGCCTGGAGAGACCTTGCAAAAGTACATCCAGCATTTCAACAACGCTCGTCTCAAGATCCCCAAGGTGACTTAGGAGGCCATCATTTCAGCGTTCTCCGATGGCGTCCACGACGTCAAGATGAAGGAGGAGCTCGCCATCCACGAGGATCTGTGCACATCTCTAGAGCCGTTCAACCTGGCGACCAAGTGCGCAAGAGCTGAGGAAGGATGCCTCTCCCTCCTCGAGCTCCCAGCTGTTGACCCAAAAGAGAAAAAGGCCAAGGCCAAGGACATGAAGCGCAAAGGAGCAGCCATGCTCGCAGCAGAACCAGACATGAAGCATGGAAGGGATCAGCCGGAGTCGTCCAAGGGCAACCGATTCTGTGCCTACCACAACCTCTACAACCACAACACCAACGAATGCCAGGAGCTCAGGGCCATTCGAGAAGGACGCATCGGTCGATGCCACGAATGCAATGACCGGGGCTATGGCTGAGGCGGAGGTCGATGGGATGACCGAGGCCCTCACCAAGAGTGGCGTGACCGACCTCGTGAGGATTGCTGGCAGGACCAGCCTTGCGAGGGAGCTTGGAGGGATCAGCCTCGTGAGGATCACCCGCAGGGCAACGCAGGCCTTCCTCCTCTGCCACCACCACCACGAAGGAATGATGACCACCACTAGGACGAGGGGGCAAGGGGCTTCCAGGAGCCGTGTGCTATCGCTTGCATCTTGGGAGGTGCCCAGGCCCCAGCCTCTCAGCGCATCTCTCAGCGCATCTTCAAGCAGTTTGCTCGCGACGTGAATGCAGTCCTCCCCAAGCTCGAGGCCGCACGCCTGCTCAGGTGGTCCACGTGCGCCATCACTTTTAGCTCAGCAGATCATCTCAAGTGTGCGGTTACCGCTGGCATCCTCCCAATGCTTTGTTTCCCAGTCATCAGCAACGTGCAAGTCACCAGGACCCTCATCGATGGCGGCGCAGGACTCAACATTTTGTCCGTCGAGATGTTCAACAACCTTCAAGTGCCGTATGATCAACTTCAGCCTACCAAGCCATTCTCATGACTCACTGACGGCTCCACCACTCCGATAGGGAAGGTCCACCTCCCTGTCACTTTCGGACAGCGCAACAACTACCATACCGAGCTCATCGACTTTGATGTCGCCCACATTCGCTTGCCATACAACGCCATCCTCGGGTATCCGGCCCTGGCCAAGTTCATGGCGGTGACCCACCATGGTTACAATGTCCTCAAGATGCCAGGAAGTGGTGGAATCATCACAGTCCCCTAGGAAGAGAAGGATGCGGAGTGCTCCCTTGAGCGCGCCTTCCAAGCTGCATCAATCGAGGACCCAGACAGCAGGGGCAAGAACCCTCTTGAGGCAGTTCCCAAGTAGAAGAAGGCATCGCCTAACTCAAGGCCTTAGGAGGTTGGCATCTCAGGAAGTGTCGCAGCAGGATCCACGCCCGTGCAAGGGGCGCCTCCCTCCTTCGCATAGGAAGGCGCGCCCGGCGCCCTCCTTGGGCAGGGCTCTGGGACTCTCTTCTGGAGGGCCTCAGACTTTGCCAAGATCACAAGGGAGGCGCTCGGGCACCACTTGGAGGCGTGCTTTGCAACACGTTTCCCTCAGGAAGGCATGGGGCAAGGAAGGCCCAACCCTCAGGAGTTCATCACCAAGACCACTCAGGAGCTTCAGGAATCAAGACTGATACGCGGCGATCACCGTTTGCCCGGCGTAGCTGCCCATCTAGGCGAGGATGGCGGGCTGCGCATCTGTATCGACTACCCAGGGCTCAACTGAGCCGCGTCTCAGGAGCGCCTCTGGCCTTCGTGCGTGGGACGTCGTGAGGGTCCGCCACACAACTATGTTCGGATGCCTTTCAGCCTGCCGAACGCAGCTGCTACCCACCAGCGCCATCTGTGGAGCATTCTGGAAGCTCAGGAGGCCAGGCATGACACGGTCCTGGCGGAGATGGAGATGGTCCTCAAGGAACCGCCCGGACCCCTAGAGCCTCCTGAGGCTCAGGGCTCCGGTGGCTTGTGAGGATTGGCTTCTTCACCGCACATCGTCAGCTACTCCAACACCCCCTCTACAATGGTACCAGGTGACATCTTTTGAGTTCATTTCAGCTGGGAGCGCCCTCACGGCTGCATCATTCCTAGGTCGCGTGGGTCTGTCCCTACGGCATGTATCCCTTTTGCTTATGTCGTTAGTTTACCTTGTTGGGGGCGCCCCTCAGGCTGCTTCATCCCCAAGCCGCTCGGGCCTAACCAAGTGGCATGTATCCCTTCTACATTTGTCTAAGTTGATTTTACTTTCATGCTTAACCTTCCTGTCATTATCGCCTGCTCGATTGACACCTACCTTTGGAGCCGCTCGCGCTGGCACGACACTTGTGCATGGGTCCGTCCCTGCAATGTCGACAAATCTGAGTGGCTGAGCTCTGACCCGCAATAGCCCCACAAGCGTCACCACACTAGGCCCTCTGTGCCCTCACCACTCTCTCACAACAACCAATGCCGGTCAGCAATCCTAATGGCAACCCGTGCTTTTCTTGTGTTGGTTTACAGGAACTTCCTGAGGCCTAAAGCGGGAGGCACCGCGAGCTCTCTCTCTCTCTCTCTCTCTCTCTCTCTCTCTCTCTCTTTCCCGAGCGATCCGCTTGCGCGTTAAAAGGGGGACTCCTGAGCATCGCGACTTAGGAGCTCTTACTGGCTCTCCAGCCCTCACCCCCTGGCCTTTTCCACGGCATCGCGACCTGGCATACCAGCGGCGGCTGAGCTTGCTCGAGGGCCGAGACCTGAGGACATAGAGCACTAAGGAGAGTGTGGGGAAGAGAGGGGAAGTTTGCAAGGGCGTAATCCAGCTGCATCCCAGCGGCCGACGTCCAAGTCTGGCGAAACGTGAAGGAACGAATCCATGTTTTCGAGAAAAGTTTCGCACCTGGAATCGCTAATTGATGCAACACAAAATCTCCACTTAATGCAGCTCTGTAAGGCCGACGTTGCCTTCCTTTCTCACCTTTCGATGGCTGCTTGTGCGCTAAATGGGACCTCCTGAGCATCGTGCCTCAGGGGCTCTTACTGGACCTCGGGCCGCTCACCTCCTGGCCTTGACCACTACATCAAGACCTGGCATACCGGCGACGGCTGAAGCCTGCCTGGGGACCGGGACCTGTCATCGTAGAGCACCAAGTCGTCGCGAGGATAGAAAGGGGGAACCAAGCCGGAACAGGACAAGCATTTGCACCGCTTCATAATAAGGATAATATCAACAAAAGACATTGCGGACCCTTTACAAGCCCCCATGGGGTGTTTTCTCGATTCCTCGCAGGGAACAAAAGATGCGAATCCTAAGAAGCCCTAACTACACGCGCCTCCATGGCTGACGCCATCATCAACACTGGGCCACGAGAGGCCGGTGCCACCCCCATCCAGATCAGCCGCGCCTGCGGCCTGATGCAGCCGCCTTGCTCCGGGCACAACGCGAGCTCGGGGGCACGTAGTTGTTGTCGCTTGTCTCCGGAGTCACGAAGTGCTCGGGAGAGTCGCTAGACTCCCAAGCATCACCGCTGCTGCCAGAGAAGTCATTGGGGAAGCGAGTGGCAGGCGTAACCCCTGCCACATCGATGTCCTGGCTTCCTCCTCTGGGGCAGCACTCCAGCAGGCGGCCTTCTGCATCGAAGACCTAGAAGAACATCAAGGAGGCGCCATCATATTAAAAATGAATCACGAGGGCACCCCCTGTTCGGCAGACCCGGGCGACCTCGCCCCAGCCTCGGGTCATGAAGACTTTGCCCAGAGCGACGACTTCAACCTCCACTCCGGTCGCCGGAGCGCTGCAGTCGGCGTGCTGCAGCCAAAGCTCGAGAGGCCCCCTCGGCGGCATCTCGCAGGCGAAGAAAGGAGGGAAGCGAATCCAGGTGCTTGGAGGCATCGCGGCGTGGAGCACGAGCTCGCGAGAGGAGTCCGCGGCGTGGACTCCAGGAGCGACGGCGCGCGCCACCATGGCTCGTCGACCTCGCCTATGGCATGGGTGGCGTCGCTCTTCGTCCCTTTCTCCAGGTCCCTCGGCCCGGGCGTACAGGGGTAGTAGGAGCCCAGGAGGTAGCCACTCAAACCAAGGCCTCGTCATCTCTGGCCTAGCAACCTCGTCCCGGCGGCACGGGACCGGCCGTTTCTTCGATGGGAGCGGGTCGGGCCCCTCCCGGGGGGCCTTTCCTTTCTCTTCGGCTGATGTTGGTGTACAAAAGTAGGGGCTCTATTTTTGACCCCTTTACTTGTGCATGGGCAATCAGAGCCTCCCACCACGGCCATGCATAACAGGGCAGGAAAGGGAAGCCGGAGAGAAGCCGAAGCCACAAGGAAAATAGAGCAACGACCAGGACCAAGGCCACGAAGATCAGGTGGACGGAGTAGGTTTCCCCGGCAAGGATCCTTACCGGGGCAGCCTCAGCAGCCCCGGCAAAACCCTTGCCGGGGGAGATCGCCCCCACCAGCCGAGCGAGCCACCTTTGAGCCCACCAGCGCTAGACAAACGCGTCAGGACAGGGCTCGGGAGGCACCTCCGTGGTGGCATGCAAATCTTTGTGAAGACAAAGAATGCTCAAGATCAAATGAGGATAGGAAGGCAACTATCCTCACCGAAGAAACCCACAAGACCCCCAGCAAGATCCTTGCCGGGGAAGCAAGCGCACCACGGCAAGACCCTTACCGGGCCACCCGGCAAGACCCTTGCCGGTCCACCCGGCAAGACCCATGCCAAGCGCACCGGTAGGGCCACTGCTAGGCCCGCGCCAGCCAAGTCTACGCCGCCGTTCACATGCAGCTGCCGACCCAACCAGCTGGGCAGGCACCTGCATGGCAACATACAACCCTTCGTGGAGGCTCCACCACCGCGCCACCTCAGCTGCCTGCCTGCCTACATGGCACCGCATGCATCGCTGGCCAGGGTGCGTGTCGAAGCAAGGAGGAGCGGCGATAGACGGGACGGGCCTCGCCCCCGTCCCCGATAAAGTGAAGGGACACCTAAGCCTCGCATTAAATGCGCTTTGTCCTGTAATACCAGCTATAAGTTCGCAATGCTGTAGCACTTTCCACCTCTTGTGTGCCACTGTGGCAACCCCTTTCTCCTATAAAAGGAGGCCCATAGTGCACGGGAGAAGGATTAGGCTCTTTCGAACCTTGCAGCACCTAGAGCTAGTTCGAGAGCTCAAGAACACTAAATACATCCACCAAAGAAGGATCGTAGGGTTTTACGCATCTTTGCAGCCCGAACCTGGGTAAAATCCCCCTTGTGTTGTCTACTAGTCCCGCTCTTCTCATGATCCCCACGCCCCGCAACCGTAGAAGGGATTCCAGTGATCCCATAGGTGTCGTTTCCCACCGACATCTTTGGCGCGCCAGGTAGGGGGCGCAATTGTGAGAATCTGGTCTAGCAGTTGACCTAGCTGCTCTTCATCGCCATGGCTCCTAAGAAGAAGGAGATCACGGCGATCGGTTCGTCCGGGGCCAGGTTGCTAGCACTGGTGCGGACCAGTAGCGGGCCAGTCGCGGAGAGAACCCGTGGCGCGGCCCATGAACATCCACATCACCCTGGCGGTTCTGGCCTGGTGAGTGGCGTCATTTGCGCGCCAGGCGACGAGCAACCAGTCGCGGGCTCCAGAGACGGAGTTGGGCCCCCCGCAGGCGGCGCGGGGCCCTCCAGGGGCGCTGCCATCCCGCCAAACGGCGGCACGGCGGCCTCCAAGACACCAACACCGGCACCCCCGGTGCACTCTTCCCAGGTTGTGCGTGATGAGCAGCGTCACCTTGCTAGTGACCCTGCGCGCCGCCATGGGAAGATTCCCGTGCGCCCATCACATGATAAGGAGGGCCAGCATGCGCACCGAGGTGCTGACGGAGGTGGCGAACGGCTGCGGGGCCGTGATGCAGCTCCTTCTAACATGGTTAGAAGTCGAGGTGCATCATGGTCCACCCAGCTCTAGCCGCCACCCACGCCAGCGGAGGCCCTAGCATGCGTGCAGCTGCTCCTTGATTTTCCTCCCACCATGGAGAAGCTTGATGAATGGAGGGCCACCATCCGGAGCCTCGTCGGCATCGCCTACAACGATGGTTTGTGGCCGGCGGGACCCGTAGGCCGTCGGTCCGCCCGGCTACCGCATGCTAGCGGAGGCCATGCCGCTGGTGATGCTGCCACGGTGTACTCCCCACCTCCATCCCGACCGCCCCGGGAGTCGGTCCGTCGTGGCGACGCTCATGATGATATCTTCATTGCGTCGTCCGACCTGCGAACCAACTGCGATCAGTGCCAAGTCCTTCGGGAGTGGGCTCATGAGGACGCTCGAACTACGATCGAGCGCCGATGTGACGCGCGCCACCAGTCGGACAGGCGGGCAGGGCCAGCTATGAACCACCAAGCTCCGAGAGGCTACGATGGCCTACCCGACGAGGTGGGTTGTCCGGCTTTCACCCGTGAGCTGCGGCAGTTCCAGTGGCCCTCCCACCGTACATTCAAGCCCGATGTTGGCGTGAAGTACAATGGCAAGACTCACCCGTCAGAGTTCCTCAGCATCTACACCATCGCGATGCAAGCTGCTGGGGCCCACGACGATAAGGTGCTTGCTAACTACTTCCCGTTGGCACTCAAGCCTAATATTATGTCATGGTTGATGCACTTGCCTATGGATTCCATCTCTTCTTGGGCGGATCTGTGCCCTGAGTTTGTTGGCCCCTTTACCGAAGGTCACCAAGCTCATGGCCAGGCGAGTGATTTACACATCATCCCCCAGAGGGAAGGAGAAAACCTACGCAAGTACATCCAAAGGTTCAACCGAGTGAAGTACAACATCCCCGACATTCATCCTGCCTCCATGATGAGTGTGTTCCATCAGAGCGTGCACAATCGCAAGTTTTGTGAAGAGCTGGCAATGAGCAAGGTTAAGGATGTGGCCGAGCTCTATGTTCTGGCCGATCGATGCGCTCAAGCTAAGGAGGGAAGGAAGTACCCCAACGAAGATGCCGACGCGGAAACTGACTCCACAGATGACACCGCCACCCCTCTGAAGAAGGGTTGACACCGTAACAGGAAGCGCAGGAGCAAGACCGTGCTTGCCGTCGAGGGATCCGATGATACCGGTGCCACCCAAGAAACCCAAGACAAGTGACCCCGGCAAGGACGTTGCCGGGTGTGCCGCTTGCCAGGCCTTGGCGGCTGCCGATAAGCCAGGGGGCTCCGACAAGCAGTATTGCAAGATCCACCGCACCAAGGGCCATGACCTCCAAAACTGCCGGCAGGTAGAGCTGCTCGCCGAGAAGCAGAAAGCCGAGTATGAGCGGCGGGACAAGGAGAAAGGCCCAGATGGAGCCGAGGGATCCAGCAAGAAACGTGGCGGCCAAGGAGGCTGCCACGGCAAGAATAATCAGCAAGAGAGGCTCGACCGTGGCTGCAACAAGAAGCAGGAAGACGATGATCATGACAAGGACGACAAGTTCGGCGACCACGAGTTTTAGAAAGCCACAGAGGCCTTGTGCGTCGATGGTGGAGCCTTGCTGCATACATCCCACCGCTAACTCGAGTAGTGGGCGCGTGAGATCACGACGGTGGAGCCATCGTTCGACGCACGGAAGAAGCTAAAATGGTCCAGCACGCCCATCATCTTCGACACCGAGGACCACCCTGACCGCACCACTGTGGTCGGGTGCTTGCCGTTGTTGGTTTCACCAACAATCCGCAACCTCAAGGTGACAAAGATGTTGGTTGACGGCGGGGCCGGCCTGAACTTGAGCTTGCTAGTCGTGGTCAGAAGGCTGCAGATCCCTGATGGAGACCCCCTGTGACATTCGGAGGCGAGCTAAACCACAGGACGGAGAGGATTGTTTTCAATGTAGCTGAGATCCCCTTGCCTTACAACGGGATCTTCAGCCGCCTGGCTCTAGCCAAGTTCATGGCGGCTTCACACTACGCCTACAACATGCTGAAGATGCCCGGGCCGATGAACATCATCACCGTCCCCTCTGACAAGAAAGATGCACTGATCTGCGCCATCCAACTCTATCGGGAAGCGGTTGAAGTAGCTGCCGCTAAGGCACCTACTCCTGCCGACGGAGCCCCGGGGAAGATGAAGACCGGCGAGACACCTCGCACCCACTCCGGCAAGCGCACCTCTTCGGGGTGTTGTGCTTCCGTTGAGAACGTGCCAGAGAGCTTCGCCAACAAGAGCAAGAAGTCCAGAGGTACACCACCAGACACCAAGAAGGTGCCCGTCAAGGAGAACGGCACGGGGAGAGCATTCACCATAAGGTCCACCCTTGACGGCAAATAGGAAAGTGAGCTCGTCATGTTCCTGCGGGCGAATATCGATGTGTTTGCATGGCAAGCCTCTGACATCCCCGGCGTTCCCAGGGAAATGATTGAGCACCACCTTGCTGTCTGTCCCCATGCGGGGCCCGTCAAGCAGAAGGTCAGGAAGCAAGCTCTGGAGAGGCAGGAGTTCATCACGGAGGAAATTAGAAAGCTAGAGGCGGCAGGCTTGGTGAGAGGAATACTCCATCCAATGTGGTTGGCCAATCTGGTAGTGGTGCGCAAGGCAAATGGGAAGTGGAGGCTGTGTATTGACTACACAGACATCAATAAGGCCTGTCCAAAGGATCCTTTCCTGTTACCGTGCATTGACCAGATTGTTGACTCCACGGCTGGGTGTGACCTGTTATCATTCCTTGACGCCTACTCGGGATACCACCAGATCTTCATGACAAAACAAGACAAGGAAAAGAAAGCATTCATCACTCCATGTGGTACATATTTCTTTTTACGGATGCCTTTCGGGTTGAAGAGTGCAGGCTCAGCCTTTGCAAAAGCAGTCCAAATTGGTTTTGAGCCCCAACTACATAGAAATATGGAAGCTTATACGGATGATATAGTGGTCAAAACCAAGGACAAAGCAACCCTTGTGCAAGATCTGGAGGAAACGTTCGGGAACCTATACAAGATCAACCACAAATTGAACACTGAGAAGTATGTCTTCAGCATCCCATCCTGCAAGCTTCTCGGGTTCTTTGTGTCCTAGCGCGGGATTGAAGAAAACCCAGATAAGTTCAAGGCCGTCGAGCAGATTGAGGAACCCAAACGGATCAAGGACGTGCGTCGGCTCACTGGTTGCATTGCCGCCATGAGCCGGTTCATCTCCAATTCCGTGGAGCGTGCCCTTCCTTTTTTTCAAGATCTTGAAGAAGGCTGGGCCAGTGGAGTGGACCCCATAGGACGAGGCAACGCTGCAGGATTTGAAGAGATACCTCTCCTCTACCCCGGTGTTGGTCGCGCCCAAACAACAAGAACCGTTGTTGCTTTATTTAGCGGCAACAAATCAGGTGGTTAGCGTCGCACTAGTGGCGCAGAGAGGGATCGACGAGAAGGCAGCGGCAGCGGTAGAGCCAATGGATGGCAGCCGAAATCCTCTCCGACGGGGCTCGATCCCAGCAAGATTGGGTCCCCAGCAGGGGCTGACGCCAGCGCGACAGGACCCACGCGACCGGGTGAAGAGGCGCAGAAGAAGAAAATTGTGTAGCACCCAGTGTACTTTGTCGGCTCCCTCTTGCAGGGGGCTAGGTCGGGGTACTCGCTAGGTCGGGGTACTCAGGTGTGCAAAAGCTGCTCTTCGGCCTCCTTATGGCCTCAAGGAAGTTGCGCCATTACTTCCAAGCGCATGAGATCATGGTGGTCGCCCGCCTCCCATTGCAACGGATACTGCACAACCCAGATGCAACGGGGAGGATCGTGTAATGGGCCCTGGAGCTATCAAGTTTCGGTTTGAAGTTTGAAAGTACCTCGACGATTCAGAGCAGAGTCTTGGCATAGTTTGTTGTGGAATGGACCTCGACGCCCGACGAAGAGGTACTGGAGACCACTCTCCCCGGCAAGGAAACGAGCCGCAACTAGATCATGTACTTTGATGGTGCCTTCTCGCTGCAAGGCGCCGGTGTTGGTGTGCTGCTTTTCGCACCCACCGGAGAGCACCTCAAGTATGTCATCCAGATGCACTTCCCCTAGGAGATGTCAACCAACAACACCGCCGAGTACGAGGGTTTGATTTCCAGTCTCAGGATCGCGGTAGACCTTGGAGTTAAGAAGCTCATCGTCAGGGGTGACTCATAGCTCGTCGTCAGGCAGATCAACAAAGATTATCAAAGCCCGTTGATGGAAGCTTACGTAGATGAGGTGAGGAAACTGGAGGAGCGCTTTGACGGTATACAAGCGGAGCATGTCCCTCGGGCGGAGAATGACGTTGCCGACTACCTGTCAAAGTGCGCTGCCCTCAAGCTACCTGTGGAACCAGGTACTTTTGTGCTTCAGTTAACCCAACCATCCGTTGAGCCGTCGACCGGGCAGAACAAGCGGAGGAAGCTAGCTCCCGGCAAGTACTTCCCCACCGAGCTCCCCGGAGCCGCCGGCGAAGATGTTGACGTGGATGCCGACCCTGCCGCAGGGCAACCGACTCTGGAAGGACCTCAGGTCATGGCCGTGGAGGCGGATGCTCCCATGGGAGAAGAGATGCCTTTGGTCCTTGTCGTCGAGCCACAGGCTCCGGCATGGGCGCAGCACACCGTCTGATTCCTTCAAAAAGGAGAGCTTCCTGAGGAGCAGGAAGAGGCAGAAAGAGTAGCCCTCTGGTCTGCTCTGTACCAATTTGTTGATAATGTATTGTACAGAAGAAGATCGAATGGGGTGAAACTGATGTGCATCTCCCGGGAGGAAGGACTAAAGCTGTTGGCAGAGATAGATGAAGGCATATGTGGCTCCCACATAGGGTCCAGGGCCCTTGCCGGCAAGGCTTTCCGCCAAGGTTTCTTCTGGCCCACCGCCCTCCAGGATGCGACGGCACTAGTAACCAAGTGTGAAGCGTGCCAGTTCCATTCGAAGAAGCTCCATCAACCAGGTCAAGCCCTTCAAACTATCCCTCTCTCCTGGCCCTTCTCAGTCTGGGGGCTCGACATATTGGGCCGTTTCCCCCATGCTGTCGGGGGCTTTGAGTACTTGTACGTCGCAATCGACAAGTTCACAAAGTGGCCAGAAGTGGAAGTAGTGAGGAAGGTGACAATGCAGTCAGCCATCGAGTTCTTCAAGGGACTAGTGTGCCATTTTGGGGTGCCCAACAGGATCATCACCGACAACGGCACAGAGTTCACGAGCCATGCCTTCATGCAATACATTAAGGATCTCGGCAGCAAATGCTTCCGTGGCACATCCACGGAGCGACCGCCAAGCGGAGAGAGCAAATGCAGAAGTCCTGTGAGGCTTAAGAACTAATACTTTTGATAGACTGCGCAAGAGTGGAAGGTGCTGGATTGATGAGTTGTCGGCGGTTCTTTGGTCGATCAGAACGACACCAAATGGAGCCACCGGCCAGACACCCTTTGCCCTGGTTTACGGGGTAGAAGCAGTTCTCCCCACAGAACTCATATACGGGTCACCGAGTGCTCGCTTATGATGAGCTTGAGTAAGAGCGATTGCGGCAAGATGACGCAATGCTCCTTTAGGAAGATCGTCTCCGGGCGGCTATGAGAGCAGCATGCTACCAGCAAGCTTTGCGCCGCTACCATAGCCGCAAGGTTCATGCTCGGAGCTTTGAGGAAGGTGACCTTGTTCTTTGGCACATTCAGTCGGCCTAGAATTCCAACAAGTTGATGCCAAAGTGGGAAGGCCCTTATCGGGTAACGCGAGTCACCAGGGCCCGCACAGTCCGGCTAGAGACCGAAGATGCCGTTCAAGTGAGCAACTCCTGGAGCATCGAGCATCTCCGCAAGTTTTACCCATAAGGTGCGGCTGCCGGGCCTCCCGGCAAGCCACCCTTTTGTACAAGCCTTGCCGGCAAGGCATGTAACCCTTTGTACAAAGCCAGGCGCAGACTCTGAGCATAAATAAACGAAGCGCTGGCGCCCTATGTTATAGCATGCATGCTAGGTTGAGTCTCTTCCTTGGTTAGGGTTGATAGTGCTTAGCGGCGGCTAACCCCTAGCTTAGAGGTCGAGTGTGCGTCTCTCTGTTCTTCTCTGTTTCTTTGCTTCGCAGGACACATAAGTATTCTTGCCGAGCTATTTTGGAAGAAAGGGAACGGACCGACGTCCGGACCCCGGCAAGCCAGAGTTGCCGGGGGCTGCAAGAACAAAGATCCATCCGCGGGAAGCCAAGGTTGCCGGGGGCTGCAGATCCAGATAAGTTCTCTATCCTCTATCGTGTGTTTCATTATGGACTGATATACGTGAAACCCCGTTCTATCTCTAAGCTACCGTGCTCCCCCTTTTCGGCACCGAAGGATTGTCCCCTGGGTCCAAATCTGGTCGTAGCCGCGGCAGCAAGGAATAGGAACGAGGAGCCTAAGCCCACGTCATCCCTGCCTCCATCAAGAGTGTGAGAAAGGTCGAGCGAAGTGGGGAGACGGCAAGGCTTGTTGCCGGGCGAAAAATGTTTATCTTAAAAAAATAACAAGGATTCACTCCTTGTCGTGGGTTTCACCAGCGAACGAAAATCCCGGCAAACATCCCTTTTTAATTAAAAAACATCCCGTACAGGTACATTTCATACAAAATGGAAAACATGAACAAGGGGATTCCAAGTTTGTTCCCCGCTGCATAGATGGATGCAGGGACGACGCCTGCTGTTTGTTCCCCGCCGGGCCGGTGGCGGCGTTGACGGCAGACGACGGGGAACGACGGGGGCGCCTGCCGACGGGGGCCATCTGGGCGATGCGAGTTGCGAGAGCGGCCCGGCGCTCGGCGCGGGCGCGACGTGCGTCTGACATGGATGGGATCGGCGGGGAACACACGAGGAGACGGAAGGCAGATTCCGGCACACCCCTACCTGGCGCGCCAAATGTCGGATTTCGGGTTCCGGCAGACCCTTGAGGTTCGAACACTGGGGTGCACGCGGAGATCACACCCTCAGCCTACCCGTGTTTCACCGCCTCACTAGGATCTAGACTACACAAAGAACAACACTAGGGACACAAGATTTATACTGGTTCAGGCCACCATTGTGGTGTAATACCCTACTCCAGTTTGA
The DNA here is from genome assembly GCF_018294505.1 of Triticum aestivum. Taxonomy (NCBI): domain Eukaryota; kingdom Viridiplantae; phylum Streptophyta; class Magnoliopsida; order Poales; family Poaceae; genus Triticum; species Triticum aestivum. The sequence continues at coordinate 341,559,856 of NC_057801.1, forward strand.
GGTGTGTGGATTGCCTCTAGGGATGATGAGGAACAGTACAAGGGAAAAACAGCCTCGCCAGGGTATGTTCCTTGTTGAGACGATGAACTACTAGGGGAGTTTAGTCGCCTCTCTCTCTCTGTCTTGGGTGCGGATCCGATCAGCTCTCCTTACCCTGTGGGTGGCTAGTCCTATTTATAGGCGAAGGCCCCGGGCCTCTTCCCAAATATTGAGCGGGAAGGGCGCCAACAATTGGCCATTTTGAAGGGGAACATCTAGTACACTTATCCTGACTAAAGTTGGTCCTCGCCTGCCAAAAGACCCTGACGATGACGCTGGCTTGGGCTCCACGATGACCTCCGTTCTGCCGTCCTGCTAGTCTTGGTCTTGTTGCACTGAAATGGTTGACTTTGCTTGATACCCTTGCCTGTGCTTGCCCCCTTTGCACCAAAGGCGAAACAAGGACTCTGCACGGGCCGGCGCCCGCCTGGCGCCCGCCTGCGCCTTCGTCGTCATGGCTTGCATCACGGGCACCTCATGAGGTACCCTGCCTTGATCTCTCTGCCTCCTCGTGAGCCAGCCTGATGAGGCCGTGCCTGAGGAAGCCTCCTATCGTCCGCCCCGCGAGGCTTGGCCCCTCGCGAGGGTCTTGAGCATGTGTTGATGAAGATGGTCCGTACTGGGCCAGTCCTTAAGCCACGTCGCAGGCCGCAGGCAGGCAAGTCTGGGTACCCCCATTCCCAGAATGCCGACAGTAGCCCCCGGGCCCAAGGCGCGCCTGGACTTGGCTTAGCATAGAAGCGAAGAGGCAAGTGCGAAGCACCACGGTCCCCAATAGCCTGCGGCCTTGGGCACCGCGTGGCGGTTGATTGGCTGTGGGCGTCCTGGCTCCCCCACGACGCCTCGGTAGCTGCATGATTTGATGAGCCCTAGCATGCAAAAACGGGTCATGATTACCTGTGATCGTGGAGGTCGACGGTTGGCCTCCCTCGGCTATATGTACGGAACGGCGCGAGCCCCTCCAATCCATCTCTTACCGCTACTCTTTGTCTTCCTCTTCGTCCTTGCTCCTTCCTTTGCCAATGGCACCGATCCGTCGGTTTTCTGCCGAAGAGAAAGGGAAGGCCGCCCGAGAGAGTCCTGTCCCGCTTCCTCTGAAGAAACGGCTCGTCCCTTGCCACGGGGAAGGAGGTGCTTGGCAGGAGGTGTCGAGGCCATGGTTCGAGCGGCCGCCGCCGGGATTCCCACTACCCTTGTACGCCCGGATCGAGGGCCCTGAAGATGCTGGCGCCGAGCAGCATCGCCAAAGGCGTCGTCGCCGCCGGCGGATCACGGCGGTGCGCGTCGTTCCTCCTGGGGTTCACGCCATGGGCTCTACTCACGAGCTCGTGCTTCACGCCTCCATGCCACCTCGGTCTTGGATTCGCCTCCCCCTTCCTTCGCCTTCGAGATTCCACCAAGGGGGCTTATCGAGCTTTGGCTCCAGCATGCTGGCTGTAGTGCCCTCGCGACCGAAGCGGAGGTTGAGGTCGTCTCTCCGGGCAGGGTCTACCTAACTCATGGCTGGGGCGAGATCGCCTGGGTCGGCAGGATGGGTGGCTCCCTCGCAATGCACCTCGAGTACGATGGCGCCTCCCTGATGTTCTTCAAGGTCTTCGACGCGGAGGGGCGCCGGCTGGATTGCTGCCCCGAGGAAGGTGGTCGGGATCTTGCCGCAGCGAGGACTAGGCTCGCCAACCGCTTCTCCAGCAGCTCCTCAGGCAGCGGAGGTGTTGGAGGATCCAGCGATTCCGCCGAGCTCCTCGTGACCCCAGAGACGAGCGACGATAGCTACGAGCCCTCGATCTTGCGTCGCTCCTGGAGCAGGGCGGGTTCGTCGGGCCGCCGTCGCCACTGATCTGTATGGGGTTGGCGCAGGTGGCTGACGGCCCACTATTGATGATGGCGTCTCTCGTGGTGGCGCGCGTAGTTAGCACTCCTTAGGATCTACTCCTTTTGTTCCCTGCAAGGAATCAAAGAACACACCCCGCGGGGGTTTGTAAGGTGCTTGTAGTTCCGTTTATTAATATGATCCTTATCATGAAGTGGTGAGGGGTGCTTGTCCCGTCTTAGCTTAGTTCCTCCTTTCGAACCTCGCAAGGACTTCATGCTCTGCGCTGACAGGTCCCGGTCCCAAGGCAGGCTTCAGCCGTCGCTGGTATGCCAGGTCGCGATGCCGTGGTCAAGGCCAGGAGGTGAGCGGCCCGGGGTCCAGTAAGAGCCCCTGAGTCGCGATGCTCACGGGGTCCCCTTTAGCGCTGAAGCAGCAATCACTTAGTGAGAAAGGAGTGCAATATCGCTAACACGAGACTGCATTAGGTTCAAGGTCAGCGCTGTGACAGCTAGTGATTCCAGAGGATGACTTATCTCGGGGGTCAGGAACCACTCCTTGCCGCGGCGCCAGGCCCGCGCGTTGGCTGCCGAGGAGTTGCCTGGCGGGGTCCCCCACGTGCCTCTTCCCTCTCGTCTTTGATTCCCTTCATGCTCTATGCCCTCATGTCCCGGCCCTCAATCGGGCTCAGCCGTCGCTGGTATGCCAGGTCGTGATGCCGTGGACAAGGCCAGAGGGTGAGGGCTGGAGAGCCGGTAAGAGCCCATGAGTCGCCATGCTCAGGTACCCCCCATTAATGTGCAAGCGGTTCGCGTGGACAAGAGCGATGCAGACGCCGCGGAGGCCTCGTCGGACGCTGCTCCATAGAACAATCCTGCGAATTCATCACAAGAAAAACGAGGGTTTGTCGTCACAACTGCCGGCCAGCTCTTGGTTGCTCTAGGAAGGTGACGCGACACTGATGGCTTGGTGAGGTGGCGCCCTGCGGGATTGCCGCGGCCAGAGCTCAGCCGTCTAGTTTTATCGACGTTGCAAGGACGGACCCACGCGCAAGCGTCGTGCCGTGAGGGAGCAGCTCCATCAGTTGGTGTCAATCGAGCGGGCGATTAGGTCGAGCACGTTAGTCATGAATGAGCAAATTCATTTAGGTAGACGGAGAAAGAAACGATCACCGCTGGGTTGGGCCCAAGCGTCCTTGGGGACGATGCAGCCCAAGGGGCGCCCCCAATAAAGTAAGCTGAAAACATGAACTAAAGGGGATACACACCATAGGGACGGACCCACGCGGCCTGGGAATGATGCAACCCTGGGGGGGTGCTCCCAGCTGAAAATGAAACTCGAAGGATGTCACATGATGATGTTGAAGATGGAGGGATGCTGAAGTGGAGGACGGCGTGCGCTGCGGGAGACGATCTTCACGAGCCCACAGGCCCAGGGGCCTCGGGAGGCTCCGGAGGTGCTGGCGGCTCCTCGCGGACCATCTCCATCTCCGCCAGGACTGCGGAATGCCTGACCGCCTGAGCCTCCAAGATGCTCCTCATGAGGCGCTGACGCACAGCAGCCACGTTCGGCAGGCCGTGAGGCATGCGAACATAGCTGTGTGGTGGGCCTTCGCAGCGCCCCACGCGTGAGGGCCAGAGGCGCTCCTGAGAGGCGGCCCGGTTGAGTCCTGGTATGTCGATGCAGACGTGCGGCCCACCATCCTCGCCTGGATGGGGAGCTACGGCGGGCAAGCGGCGGCTGCCACTGATGACTCTTGACTCCCGCAGCTCCTGAATGATCTCGTTGATGAACTCCTAAGGGTTTGGTCCTCCTTGCCTTGCTTCCTTCTGAGGGAAGCGTGCGTTGAAGCACGCCTCCAGGTGGTGCCTGAGCACCTCCCTCGTAATCTTAGCAAAGTCGATGGCCCTCCAGAAGGGAGCCCTTGAGCCTTGCTCGAGGAGGGCGCCGGGCGCGCCTTCCTATGCGACAGAAGGAGGTGCCCCTGAACGGGCGTGGGCCCTGAGGGGCCTGCCTCCCGAGGGGTCGGGCCAGGCGATGTCTTCTTCTTCTTAGGAGCAGCCTCAGGAGGCCTCCCGTTCCGGTGATCTGGGTCTTCAATTGATGCGGCTTGGAAGGCACGTTCCAGGGAACACACAGTGTCTCTCTCTTCACAAGGCACAGTGATGACTCCGCCGCTTCCTGGCATCTTGAGGACATTGTAGCCGTGATAGGTCACGGCCATGAACTTGGTCAGGGCTGGGTACCCGAGGATGGCGTTGTACGGCAGGCGGATGTGAGCGACATCGAATTTAATGAGCTCTGTGCAGTAGTTGTCGCTCTTCCCGAAGGTAACAGGAAGGCGGACCTGCCCGATCGGAACCGTGGAACCATCGGTGACTCCTGAGAAGGGCTTGGTTGGCTGCAGCTGATTGTATGGCACTTGGAGACTGTTGAACGTCTCGACGGATAGGACATTGAGCCCTGCTCCGCCATCGATGAGGGTCCTGGTGACTTGTACATTGCTGATGATCGGGGAGCAAAGCATCGGGAGGACTCCTGCTGTGGCCGTGCATTTGAGCTAATCCGCTGAGCTGAACGTGATAGCGCACGATGACCACCTGAGAGGGTGTGTGGCCTCAAGCTTGGGAAGGACTGCATTCACTTCGCGGGCAAATTGCTTGAAGATGCGCTGAGAGGCCCGGGCTTGTGCGCCGCCCAAAATGCAAGCGATTGCGCGCGGCTCCTGGAAGCCTCTAGCCCCCTCATCCTGGTTATGGTCTTCCTTCCTCCTTGGCTGTTGTGGCAGAGGAGGGAGGCCCGCATTGCCTTGTGGGCGATCCTCGCGAGGCTGATCTCTTCAACCCCCCTCACAAGGCGGGTCCCTCCAACCTCCCTCACGAGGCTGGTCCTCGCGAGGTCGGTCGCGCCACCCTTGGTGAGGGCCACGGTCTTCCCATCGTCCTCCACCTCTTCCTCCTCCTCGGCCATAGCCCCTGTCGCTGCGCTCAGGGCGTCGGCCAGCACGCACGTCTCGCACGGCTCTGAGCTCTTGGCATTCATTGGTGTTGTGGGTGTGGAGGTCGTGGTACACACAGTATCGGCTGCCCTTGGATGACTCTGGCTGATCCCTGCCTCGCTTGGTGTCTGGCTCTGCTGCAAGCACGACAGCCCCCTTGCACTTCACCTACTTGGTCTTGGGCTTCTTCTTTTCTGGGTCAGCAGCTGGCAGGTCGAGGAGGGATAGGCGCCCTTCCTCAGCCCTTGCGCACTTGTCGCCAGATTGAACAGCTCCAGGGAGGTGCACAAGTCTTCATGGATCGCGAGCTCCTCCTTCATCTTGACGTCACACACGCCATCGGAGAAGGCTGAGATGATGGCCTCCTCAGACACCTTGGGGATCGTAAGGCGAGCGTTGTTGAAGCGCTGGATGAACTTATGCAGGGTCTCCCCCGGCTGATGCTTGATGCAGCGCAAGTCGCTCATGGCCGGGGGCCGGTCGCGGGTGCCTCGGAAGTTGGCGATGAATCGGGTGCGCATCTCGTCCCAGGAGGATATCGTGCCAGGAGCCAGGTTCAGGAGCCAGTTGCGGGCACCGTCCTTGAGCGCCATGGGGAACCAGTTCGCCATGACCTTCTCGTCTCTGTTGGTGGCTTCGATGCCCAGCTCGTAGAGCTGGAGGAACTCAGCAGGGTCAGTCGTGCCGTCATAGCGCGGGGGCAGGTCTGGCTTGAACTTGCCCGGCCAGGCCACGCTGCACAGCTCGGCGGAGAATGCACAATAGCCTGCAGTGGCCGCAGGAGCCCTTTGGTGACGGACAGCTTGATCTTGCGGGTCTCTGTGCGCTGCGGCGAGGTGCAGCGCGGGGTCTTTATGCGTCGGAGCAGGTGCGTGGTCGTGCCAAGCCGGTGCGGGGAGCACACAGGCGGCTTCTTGAGGACGAGGGATCTCTTGGCAACTCTTCTCTTGCTGTGCTGGCGCCGGACGGAGTGGGTTCTGCCCAGGGGCCATGCGCCTTGGAGCCAAGGCGCCTTGTTGAGGTGGAGGCGGCTGAGGCGCCCCCGGAGCTTCGTTGCTCGCCCAGGGCAGTGCATGGTGCAACGAGAGGGACGGTGCAGGGGAGCCCCCAGCGGTGCTGACAAGCTCAGTGATGCGGGAAAGCCACTCGTCGTAGAGGTCGTCGACGGGACGGTAGTGTAGGAGCTCCCGCGCCAAGAGCAGCACGGCGTGCACGTCCGCAGGAGCGCGATGGGCGCGGGACGAGGAGCCGGCTGGAGTCAGCGACCGAGTGGCGGTGCGGCCTTCTCGCCGCACATATGGATGCAGGGACGACGCCTACTGTTTGTTCCCCGCCGGGCCGGTGGCGGTGTTGACGGCAGGCGACGGGGAACGACGGGGGCGCCCGCCGACGGGGGCCATCTGGGCGATGCGAGTTGCGAGAGCGGCCCGGCGCTCAGCGCGGGCGCGACGTGCGTCTGACATGGATGGGATGGGCGGAGAAAACACGAGGCGACGGAAGGCAGATTCCGGCACACCCCTACCTGGCGCGCCAAATGTCGGATTTCGGGTTCCGGCAGACCCTTGAGGTTCGAACATTGGGGTGCGCGCGGAGATCACACCATCAGCCTACCCGTGTTTAACCGCCTCGCTAGGATCTAGACTACACGAAGAACAACACTAGGGACACAAGATTTATACTGGTTCATGCCACCATTGTGGTGTAATACCCTACTCCAGTTTGAGGTGTGTGGATTGCCTCTGGGGCTGATGAGGAATAGTACAAGGGAAGAACAGCCTCGCGAGGGTCTGTTCTTGGTTGAGACGATGAACTCCTGGGGGAGTTCAGTCGCCTCTCTCTCTCTCTCTCTATCTTGGGTGCGGATCCGATCAGCTCTCCTTACCCTGCACCGTCCCTCTTGAGCGAAGTCCCCGGGCCTCTTCCCAAATATTGAGTGGGAAGGGCGCCAACAATTGGCCATTTTGAAGGGGAACATCTACTACACTTATCCTGACTAAATTTGGTCCTCGCCTGCCAAAAGACCCTGACGATGACGCTGGCTTGGGCTCCACGATGACCTCCGTTCTGTCATCCTGCTGGTCTTAGTCTTGTTGCACTGAAATGGTTGCCTTTGCTTGATACCCTTGCCTGCGCTTGCCCCCTTTGCACCAAAGGGGAAACAAGGACTCTGCACGGGCCGGCGCCCGCCTGGCGCCCGCCTGCACCTTGGTCGTCATGGCTTGCGTCACGGGCACCTCGTGAGGTACCCTGCCTTGATCTCTCGGCCTCCTCGCGAGCCAGCCTGACGAGGCCGTGCCTGAGGAAGCCTCCTGTCATCCACCCCGCGAGGCTTGGCCCCTCTCGAGGGTCTTGAGCATGTGTTGGCGAAGATGGGCCGTACTGGGCCACTCCTTGAGCCACGCCGCAGGCCGCAGGCAGGCAAGTCTGGGTACCCCCGTTCCTAGAACGCCGACACAAGTTGTAAAGTTAACAAAGGCCCAAAGGCTTACAAGACTGAAAAGAGATAAGGTGCCTGTAATCCCTTTCTTGCCCCTCTCCTCAGGAAATAGAACAAGAAACCAGAAGGGCAAAAGGGGTGCCCAGGCGAGCTACGAGTGGCGGAAGACACCAAGAGAACATCTCGGTGCCTGTCCAAGGGATGGATGGTGATGGCGGCGCCAGAGGCAGAGCTCGAAGACGAGGCGGTAGGATGTCAATACGCGACGAAGCCGTCGGTGCCCGCGTACTCCGACTTGACGGCCTTGCCGCCCGCCCTCTTCCTCTTCTGTAGCCTCCCAACGCCAGCCGCCCAAGGAGACGACCCTGATAAGTTCAAGGAGCCGGCGACATGGATGATGGGGTCACCGGTGCCGCTCGGAGCGGCGCCCGACACCTACTCGGACCCGTCATCCTGCCGCCCACTACCCTTGTCGTCGCTGCCGTTGTCTTCCTCGCCACTCTCGCTTGAGGAGGAATCTTCATCATCGGAGGAGCTCTCCACGCAGCACCTCACGCGAGTCCCGAAGTGCCCGAAGATCTTGACGGATAGGAGGACACCCTCCATTAGTTTGAAATGGAGAGTGAGCCCATCTGTCAAGCTGTGGAGGTGAGCGAAGGTCTTCCACCCTCGGTGAAGATACATGATGTGAGGGGCGGGGAACTCAACGTCGGCCCATGTGCCGCTGTTCCCGCAACCCCTCATATGCAGCTGCAACGTCTACGGCGGATCCATCTCCATCTCCCCGTCCTCCTCTCCCTCGAGCACCACGACGGCCTCGACCTCGCCCCCTCCCCCTTCCTCTAGTGGCCGGCTCCGCCACTACGAGCTCTTGGGGAGGAGCGATGCGCTGTCTGGCCGAGACCCTCGCCGCCACCGATGATGCGTCGCTACGCCCCCTCGCCATGGCAGAAGAAGAAACGAAGCAGGAATGGGGAGAGGCAGATGGCGAAGAGTTGAGAGGCACCGTTCCTCCCGCTCCCCTCTTTATAAAGGGGCGGGGGCGAGGCTCGGCCGTCCACTCTCAGCCAATCTGGCTCGTTGAAGTGACAGCAAGCGGGTCCATCGACCACCCTCCCCGCTCTATTGAAGGCGCGTGGAAATCGACCCACACGTGCACCACTTCCCACGTCCCACACGCCTGCCATTCACTCTGTGTTATGCATGCAGCGAACAAGGTGCAAGGGGCGGGCGCAATGGGACGCGTGGAACAGCGGTTCCCAAGCGAGGGCAGTAAATGGGAGGCGGCCCTGCGGTCTCGAAGAGACACGCAAGCCGCGTCTTTACTGTCCACCACAAGGTGACGCCAGCATGCTTCCATCATGCGTGCGCACTACCCCGATGTCGCACGTTCAACGCGGGTTGTGGGGAAGCGCAACGGATGGAACAGTGGCCGCGGTAAAAATCCGCCCCAACTGCCCGCGCACCATTCTGGGCCTGGCCCAACAACATGCTGCGCTTATGTATGGCCCAGGCCCGGGGGCTCCCGTCGGTGTACAAAAGAAGGGGCTCTCCATTTGACCCCTTTACTTGTGCACGGGCAGTCAGAGCCTCCCTCCACAGCCACGCATAACGGGGCAGGAAAGCGAAGCCAAAGAGAAGCCAAAGCCACAAGGCAAACAGAGCAACGACAAGGACCAAAACCACGAATATCAGATGGACGGAGCAGGTTTCCCCAGCAAGGATCCTTGCCGGGGCAGCCTCAGCGGCCCCGACAAAACCCTTGCCAGGGGAACTCACCCCCACCAGCCGAGCGAGCCACCTTTGAGCCCACTAGCGCTAGACAAACGCGTCAGGAAAGGGCTCGGGAGGCACCTCCGTGGTGGCATGCAGATCTTTGTGAAGACATAGAATGCTCAAGATCAAATGAGGATAGGAAGGGAACTATCCTCACTGAAGAAACCCACAAGACCCCCGGCAAGATCCTTGACGGGGAAGCCAGAGTGCCACAGCAAGACCCTTACCGGGCCACCCGGCAAGACCCTTGCCGGGTCACCCGACAAGACCCATGCCAAGCGCACCGGCAGGGCCACTCCCAGGCCCGCGCCAGCCAAGTCTTCGCTGCCGTTCGCATGCAACTGCCGACCCAACCAGCTGGGCATGCACCTACGTGGCAACATATAGCCCTTCGTGGAGGATCCACCACCGCGCCCCCTCAGCTGCCTGCCTGCCTACATGGCACCGCATGCATTGCTGGCCAGGGCGCGTGTCGAAGCAAGGAGGAGCAGCGACGGACGGGACGGGCCTCGCCCCCGTTACCGATAAAGTGAAGGGACACCTAAGCCTCGCATTAAATGCGCTTTGTACTGTAATACCAGTGATAATTTCGCAATGCTGTAGTACTTTCCACCTCCTGTGTGCCACTGTGGCAACCCCTTTCGCCTATAAAAGGAGGCCCATAGCGCACGGGAGAAGGATTCGGCTCTTTCGAACCTCGCAACACCTAGAGCTAGTTCAAGAGCTCAAGAACACTAAATACATCCACCAAAGTAGGATCATAGGGTTTTACGCATCTTTGCAGCCTGAACCTGGGTAAAATCCCCCTTGTGTTGTCTACTAGTCCCACTCTTCTCACGATCCCCGCGCCCCGCAATCGTAGAAGGGATTCCGGTGATCCCATAGGTGTCGTTTCCCACCGACAGCTGAGAGAATGGGGGTGGAGCAAGAGAGAAGAAGCGGGCAGAGCAAGAAGAGATTGACAACGGGGGCTCTCGCCTCTCCATCCTTATAGACCAAGGGAGGCCAACCGTCGGCCTCCATGATCGCAGGTAATGATGACTCTTTGTGCATATAGCAGGGACTCCTCAAATCGGGCAGTTGCCGAGGCAGCGTGGGGAAGCGGAAACGCCCACGTCCAATCAACCGCCATGCGGCGACCAAGGCCAAAGGCTGTTGGGACCCGCGGCGCTCCGCACTTGCCCTTTGGCTTCGCTACTAAGCCAAGTTCGAGCGCGCCTTGGGCCCGGGGGCTACTATCGGCATTCTAGGAATGGGGGTCCCAAGACTTGCCTGCCTGCAACCTGCAGCATGGCTCACGAGTGGCCCTGTACGGCCCGTCTTCATCGACCCAAGTTCATGACCCTCGCAAAGGGCCAAGCCTCAGCGGGCGGACGACACAACGCCTCTTCAGGGGCGGCCTTACCAGGCAGGCTCGCGAGGAGGCGGAGAGATCAAGGCGAGGGGTACCTCGCGAGGTGCTCATGACGCAAGCCATGACGATCAAGACCAGGCGGGTGCCAGCCTGCGCAGTGTCCTCATTTCCTCTTTGGTGCAAAGGGGGCAAGCGCAGGCGTGGAGTACCGAGGCATCATGCGAAGGTTTCCATATCGGTGCAATGAGACCAAGACAAGTAGGACGGCAGGACGGAGGTCACCGTGGAGCCCAAGACGGCGTCATCGCCAGTGCCTTTGGCTGGCGAAGACCACCTTTAGTCAAGATAGCTTGTAGTAGCTGTCCACTTTCGAAATGGCCGTTGTTGGCTCCCTTCCCTCTCAATATTTGGGAAGAGGACCAGGCCCTCTATATATAGGACTAGCCACCACTGTAGAAGGAGGAGTGACGTTCATCTGCACACCACCACAAGAACACCTCAGCTCGCGAGGCTATTCTTCCTTGGTACTATTCATCATCATCCCAAGAGGCAATCCACCACACCACACACTGGATTAGGGTATTACACCACAACGGTGGCCCAAACCAGTATAAACCCCGTGTCTCTTGTGTTGTTCATCTTGCTAGCTTAGAATCACGGCGAGGTTGAGGGCATGTTTCGGTAGGGAGAAGATCTTTGTGTGCGCCCTAGAGTTTGAACCTTAAGGGTTTTGCCGGAACCCGATATCCGATAGTGAACTACTCCCTCCTCGTCATGGATAGCGCCGAGATGATTAAGATGGCTACCGGTGATGATTCCCCCCTCTGCCAGGTTGCCGGAACAAGGCCCCGATTGGTTTTTGGTGGCTATTGAGGCTTGCGGCAGCGGAACTCTCGATCTTGGTTCTGTTCTGTAAGTTTGGGGATATATAAGAGGTGTTGGCGTCGGGAAAAAGTCAGGGGGGTCCACGAGGCAGCCATGAGGTAGGGGGGCACGCCCAAGGGGGTAGGGCGCGCCCTCTAGGTGGCCTCGCGTCTCTTCTGGTCCATCTCCGATGCTCCGTGGGCTCCTTCTAGTCCAAAAATAATCTACGTAAATTTTCAGGTCAATTGGAATCTCTTTGATATTCCTTTTCTACGAAACTCAAAAACAAGGAAAAAAAGAAACTGGCACTAGGCTCTAGGTTAATAGGTTAGTCCTAAAAATCATATAAAATAGCATATAAATGCATATTAAACATCCAAGATGGATAATATAATAGCATGGAACAATCAAAAATTATATATACGTTGGAGACATATCAATACCCGTGAACAGAACTCGAAACTCTAAAAGACTAGACGCTAAGACCAGCAATAGACATGACGATCCAACCGCAAATTCAAACAAAGCAAATATAGAAAAGATTATGCAAGGGCTCAGACTGGTTTGGATATGATGAACTAATCCTTTTTTTGGCTTTTTTGTGGACTGTAGGTATGAAGAACATACTCGATCTAAACGGAAAAAAACTGTAAAATCTCACCGAGCAACCTAGAAATCTGATACCACTTGATAGAGGCAGAGGTGCCCCGATGTTTCGATGAGATAGCTATTGTTTTCTGTGGGAGTCAACTTTGATGATCCGACTATGAACGTGCGAATACGTCGCGCCTAAGCAGTCTCTAAACCAACTTCCGAGGGTTATTGACCACGCTAGAGCATGATCAACTGGACCACGAGGGTCTATTTCCTGTGAGCAAACGAAGAACAAGCAAGAAACTGAGATTGCAATCTGGATATTGCGAATAAAAGAGGAAATCTTTATTAATGAAGGTGGGGTTATGTGACGTCTTGGTCTGGTCGTTGAACACAAACAAAGTATGCGAAGTTGCAGCTATGGTGAACTTTTAATCTAAACAAAACTCGTAAATGACGCCCTAAGGAGAGGGGGGAATTTCGTGACCCTTAGAAGAGGGGTTCGAAACCATCCCTAACTCTTGTTTCGAAATTGCATGGGTCGGGCGCAAAAATAAGGTGATCCATCACCTATAATAGCATCTGGACGAAATTTATGAAGTGGCATCTTGTATATTTCGTCCAAGGCTTCATGCACCCATTATGGTGGCTTCAAAGTACTGAAATCATCACTTGTAACTTCGTTCTTGTTCCCCTTGTGCATGCCATCATCTCCATGCTTGATCTTGCTCCAATGTTCATCCCTCTTATCCAAGCTTGGCTCTTCACTTGTAAGCAAGACAAATGTATCCAATTTAGGCAGCATCATATTCTCACGAACATTAGAATCATTACCAAGAAACAAACATACCTGATAATTTAATTGGCATGCACGAGGTCTAGTGATTGGTCCAGTATGTATAGTAGCAGGGCTGTGGGTGTAACAATGGTATTGATGTCCTCATTAGATGCCATGGTGATCTTCTTTTATTCTTCATAGCTGTGCAAGCGAAAGATCTTGTCAACTTTCAATCCCCATGAAAGGTATTCTTCGGGTGTGGGGACACCGACTCATAAGTCAAGATCACCGGATGCACGTGTACAGTGATCCCAGAGATCAATGCTCACTGAACACACAGAAGCTGAATAACAAGAGTCTTACATCCATACATACTGTTTTACACAAGTAGGACCACTATGGTCAAGTCTTGAGTGTATCATCGCAGCGGAAATCTTCAATAACAACTTGGACCCATGCCATCTGCCTTAACCCTATAGGCATTCTGACTGGGAAGCGTCCTAGCTCGCACGTTCGTCACCAAGGTACTCTTCATTATATCATGTTCTTTCATGCCCGGCCAATAAAATAACCAGTGGCAAGCCAATGAGTACTTTGAATGTACTCGCAAGCAACCCATGTTTTGGTTCAAGATACAACAATGCATGATATAGGTAAATTTTTGCCGAAAGCTAGTTTTGAGTGCAATGACATGTTCAACAACTTGTAAGACATGCATCAGGAGAATTCAAGTAACCATGAGGACAGGTTACACATATCAACATAAATAGAGTGGGCATCAACCCAACTCAATCATGTCAAGTCCTTTGACTTGACCCAAGTAGATTTTCCCACTTATCCAAACACATACACTGGTTTGTAAACATGTGGACATAGCCCAAGAGAGGTTAACCAACTGTCCTTGACCGTCGACACGGCTATTCGAATAGTTTTACACTCTGAAGAGGTTGCACACTTTACCCACAAGATCCGGGGAACTTCCATGTCATCCACGACCCACGATACCTCAAGAACCCGGGGTAAGCACCCGATCACTATCTTTCCCTAGACGACACTAACAAGGAGTCCACTCGTTGTTCCGTATCCTCATGATGTACATCATACGAGACTCACTCGAGATCGTAACATCCGAGAGGGGACACAACGGTGTATCCAGTGCCCTATGAAAACAGTCATGGCCGCCCTACCTGGCACGACCCCGTCCCGAGAGAGAGCACCAACTCTCCCCCGTCACTAGTAATGCGGTCTCCAAGCTAGTATCGGCCTAGGTAATCAATAATGCCCTTTCCCATATAAGGGTAGAGTGGTTGTGCATGTAAGGTTGGAATAACGGTCGCAACTTAAACCAATCTATTTTGGAAACAACACACACACTTGCCTCGGTACACCACTTCGTCATCAAGTGGTTACCCAACTCATCATCTCCCCCGGGCATAAGTGGCACCCGATGGGGTTTTCGAAAAGTCTTTTGAAAATACTTTGTCTCCATCACCATGCATATTCCCGTCCCTTTTTGTGTAGCACTACTATAGCATCCTATCTACTCCCACCGGCATAACCCTCATAGAAAGGTAGGGTCATGCATCATGCAACTGTCAACGAGAAAAGCAACAGAGGCAAACCAAATCAAGTGGTCACCATTTTATCATGACTTCGATGCAAGAAATAAAACTGCCATATGACATTCATAAAAATAGTTTCCTAGACATGGTCAAAGGGCTTCTTTCCTGTTTTAACAAAGTCTTCGAGGTCTTCAAATATCTCTGGTCCAACTCCGAGCATTTCGTCTACTTCGTCAACTACCGTCAAAAACAAACAAAATAAGCAACACGACCAGGCAAAAATAAAAGTGCTCTAAAAATGTGAGTTGGACTTTTCTAGGATGCCTCTGGTCATATGAGGAATGATCAAGGTGATTTCATTGGAATTGGATTAATGGATATTTCTAAACATTTCGATATGATGGAACAAGCGATTTAATGGATCTGCAAGTTGTCTATAGAATGCCTTTTTATAAAAATGAGTAAAATTACCCATTAAATCAGGCATGATTTTAGAAACATTTAGAAATTGGTTTCACTAGATTTGGAGTTGAAATGAATATAATATGGATTTTTGAAGTGGACTTATGTGGATAAATGACCTTTTTTAAGTGTCCAGTGAAAACCAAGAACAACAAAAATGTCCACTTTGGCCCATTAATTAGGACTTGATTAATGGAGTCAGTAGAAATTCGATTCATCAAATTTGGACACTATTTGAATTCTCTAGAGAGTTTTGAAGCTATCTGGAAAAGACAAAGGAAAGGAAAATGGCTTTACCCTTATCCAGCGTTGGGCGCAGTTTAGCAGTGGGCCGGCCCAGTGGCTCAGCCGCGCGGGTGAGGAGGGGTGACGGCGGAGGCGCATTTCTCCCGGCCCGTCTCCACTTAAACAGCGAGCCCCAGCCGCTGGGTCGCTGACGCGCGGGGCCCAGCGCTCAGGCCATCGCCTACGTTCCGCTCGAACAGAGCAGAGGCTGGGGAGGGGAGGCCGAGTTGGAGCCGGCGCTCTCCCGGGCGGCACGGTCCACCTCCGGCGGCGCCCGGCACACCGGCGGACTCAGCGCGACGAGGCGCATCTGTCCATGTGCTGCACGCATGCGCCGATGCTCGGAGTTGAGCAGGGCTTTGGGTCCAGCGGATGGCGGCGGCGGGCTTGGTGGTGGCGCCCGCTTTGGCTGCGGGGGAGGGGTCCTAGGGTGTTGGGGAGGTTCGTGGAGGCTTGGGGGGTGCCACGGACCAGTTCAGAGGAGGAAGGGAAGCCGGGGCGGCTCGAATTTGAGCGGGGGTCTGAGGCGGCCATGGTGACAGAGGAGGAGGGAGAAGGCATGGGAGGAGGGGTTGGTTGGTCCGGGGGTGCACGGGATGGAGAGAGAGCAGTTGGAGACAAGAGAAGGCTCGGGGGTGGCCTTATACGGGCGCGGCCGGGAGGTGTCGTAGGCGGGTCGCACGGCCACGGCCCGTGGCGTTGCCAGAGGCCAAAAGGGCGTTCTGGTGCGTGCCTGGGGTGCTCGTAGTCGTGGTCCAAGACGAGAGGAGAGGAGAGAAGGAGCATGGCGAGCTCCAGGAGGGCCCCGAGCTTGTGCGCCCACTGGCCGAGCTGGAAGGCGTAGGGCGAGCTCAGCAGGGTGAGAAGGAGAGAGGGGAAGGAGGGGGCCGACTAGCTAGCGTGCCATGGACGTCGAGGCGACCTTGGGAGACACGGAGCCGTCACCCAAGGTCGTCGAGTGCCTCGGAATGGGCAAGCTACAGTGCAGGAGTGCACTGTAGCATGCTCCAGAGCGCGTCCATGGCATGCCATGGCATTTTTAATAGTGCCATGGGCATGTCTTATAGTGTCTGGGGGTTTTGGGGGAGAGTAAACAAGGTAGGAGTGGCATTGGATGCCCTAGAGAGCCATGAGATGAGAAGGGATGTGGAGAGAGAGGTGAACAGTGGTTGTCCAGAGGGGGGGGGAATGGGGTTTTACCCCATCAATCATGGAGCTTTGGAAGAGGGGGAGCTACTGGAGGTTGCTGGTGATCAGGTTCAGCTGTGGTAAAAACTTGGGCTCATGGAGATTAGTGGAAGAGGTCAAAATGATGATTTTGGAAAAATGGCAGAAGGTGTTTGTTGTTGGTTTGGGCAAGAAAATTAAGTCGACTTGCCATGAAAATTAATAGGATGGAATGGCACTTAGAAATAGTGTTTTCTACCAAATTTAAGCTCATTTGGGCAAAGTTGACAGTGCAACTTTTGTAAACCCTAGAAATCAACAGAAATGGGTTTTCCAAGATCTAGTCATGCAAAACCATTCTCCTTGATGCACCACTTGGTGTAGTGTCATCATTTGGGGATTTGAACATGTCCACAAAAATTCAGATCAAAAGGACACACTTGGCATTGTAGAGTTGTTCAAATTTGGTTCTGGACAGGAAGGGTTTTGGGGCACTTTGATGAATATAACTTTTTCTCCAACTTGTGCCATTTGGTCTAGATGAATGATTAGACCATTTGATCATGTTCCCAAGGTTTGAGAACATTTGGACATGTTTGGCAATGTAAAGTTGCTCAAACTTGAAAATGGACAGAAATCGTTTTGAGGGGATTTCATGGGGTTATTCTATTCTCCATGACATGATACTTGTAAAGATCATCAAACATGTCATATGTGACATGCTAGAATTTTCTTGGAATTTTTGGAGAATATTTCCTTTGTAAATATTTCAAAAGCTTGAAATATCCAGAAAAGGGTTTTTGAGGAATTTAACCAATATTTTGAACATGACCATGTGTTGAAACTCTTATATATGTACAATATATGTCCGCTGAGTTTCCCTAGGTTTTACCAAATATTTTTAAAGAATAAAAATAATTTTAACCTATTAAAGACCAATTCTGGCCTAAAGAAAAAGCCTTTAAATAAAATAGGTAAATAACTTCTAAAATTATATTTTTGTGGTTTCTGGGTATCCTATATCTAATAGGAGTCAAATATATTTTTGGAAAGATTTTTACTGCCCTTAATTAAGTACTTGCAGTGCAAACCTCAATTCAGGGGTTTTGGAAAACTAATTTTTAAAAATACTATTTGGCCAAATTATTTTTGTAAGAAATTATTTTTATGTCCTATACACATGGCATGATCATTGGTTCAAGAGTTTGGAGCAAGGAGATGAAGTATAGGATTTTGAGGATTTATTTCATTTTTAGAGCACTTGCAAACAGCAGACAAAAACCAATCAAGGCAAGGTCCAAAACACTCAAAAGTTTTTGTCAAACCACATTTTATCATGATTGTTAGCTTAAGTGTAGTGGCATGAAAATCAGGGTGTGACAGACCTACCCCCCTTACAAGAATCTCATCCCCGAGATTCCCAAACTAGGCGAGGAAAGGGATACAGAAACTTGGATCTGGGGTAGTCTTCAAGTCCTCATGTTGCTTCTGCTTCCGTGTAGTGCTCCATTGAGCTTGAAGTACTTGATGGTGTGGCTTTGTGTATGACGCTCCTCTTGATCCAGGTTGCTAATGGGTAGCTCGCGGTAGGTTAGATTGGGCTAGGGGTCGATGGCTCGGTGGTTAATGCCCTCGTAGAGATCGGGCAAGTTAGGAAGTTGGAAACACTTCCGGGGTTGTGATGCATGGAAAGCATTGTGCACATCAGGTAACTCAGGTGGCAACTCCAGCTGGTAACTGTCTTCTCTTCGTCTCGTAGTGATCTCAGAGGGGGTTGTTAAATCTTGGAGTGATCTCGAAGGGGGCCGATGAATCTTGGTGTGGGTCTCCTTGTCATGGAAATGCTTGGTTCCTTAGAGAGGAGTGGCTTGCAGATACACATGGTCCTTGACGCGGAAGTATACTTCTTGAAGATGGTGGTTGGTGTAGTTCTTCCTCCTAGAGATGACGATCTTCAGATGTTCCTTGACCAGCTCAACGATTCTTCGTCCGTCTTCGGGTAGACAAGTATGTCATCAAAGAAAGATGACAACTAACTTGTCCAAGCACTCCATGAAGTCTATGGGGTATGTAAAGTGAGCTGAGGCATTGGTGATGGTCACGGTTGAGCATTGGCCAAGGTCTTATCGATCTAGAGCCAAAGCCCAAGGTCATGATCCGACCATGTTGTGGCTTGGTAGGGCGTAAGGGTTTCAAGGTTTCTAGTGTGCGAGTGAATGTTTATCATCCCATCCTTCAGCATGGTTTCTAAGATGCCAATTGTGCTATCTAGTCCTTTAAACAAATCACATCATATCACTGATAGTATCATTTCGTATAGGTCAAGTCCAATCATCACTCATGTAATTCATATCGTCATGACTCTCGAGAGGAGGTCTAACAAAATCATATATGTCTACAATCCCCAAATCCATATGTATGTCTACCCCTAAAAATCCATGGGTAGAACATATAAGCTGCTAAGCTTGAACATGACAATCCAAGTGCCCAGCCTATTCTTCCAAGGTCTAAGATATAGCACCTCTATCCTAAGGAAACACGCCGTAAGCCACTCCAAGATCTTGTTTCCTTCCTATGAATCAACTCCAGCAGCCCATTAACTTCCATCAATCGCTACACAATCCATTAATTCTACAAATCCAATGTTTATGGTGTTCCACATGATCTTCTAAAGTCCTTATAATCCCCAAATACTTGAAAAGGCTATCTCTACTATAGTCAGTCCACCAATTTCCATTATCATGGTCAAGTAACCTCCAAGGTCAAGTTTATATCAACTCCGACAATTAATCCAATCTCCTAGTTTATTGTCCACCGAGAAACATGGTATCACGATCAAGATTATCGGTCTAATTCCAATTTACTCCGAACCATGTAAACTTACTCAGCATCTATACTCAACTAGGATCACCTATTTAAATCCAAATCTTGTGTACAACAAGAATTTCCACACTTTCCCCCAAGTCATTATCGTAATATCAACTATCTCCTATCAATATCCCCTGGCTAAGTCAAATCCTTATACTTCCAAGAATTTCAGCTTGCGATCATAATTTGTCCTATTAAATCCAATTTACTCAGGGGTAATGAAAGCTATGCTACTCTATAATCACGATCCCACAAAGTTCATCTACCAACATGAAAGCTTTATAATCCTCCGAAGAGTCTCAAATAATTCCTCAAGGTCACTGATATAAACTCATCAAGTCATTTGTCCTCTGTTCCTATATCCTTAAATTGGTCTTCCCTATGGCATCGTTGGTTTTGGTGCTATCTTAGGATGATAATGTGCTCGTTCACTATGTCCACTAGTTCCATAATGAACCCAGTGATAAGCAAGGTTACGGAGGCTTAACAGGTTCTCTTGCAATTCTGTGGGTTAAGCACATGGTTAAGGATTCGAGCTGGGGTATCTTATGAAGTCTTGAAGGGTCTAGGAATGGGTCTCTAATCTTGAGGGGCAACCATAACTCTAAGGGGCTGCACTTGTTCGAGGAGGTTGTAGAAAAGTCTTCAGTGCTGGTTGGTTGCCAAAGTAGAATCCTTGTTGTATCTTATCTTGCTAGCCTTCAGTTGAGGAGAGAGATGAGAGGGAGAAGTATCATAGAGGAGGGGAATGCCTAAAGGGGGTTCTATAGTGCAAGTGCAAACAAACAGGTGCAAAAAGGGCCAAACAAAAGAAACAGGGTAAGGAAGGTGATATAGTCATGTACTTGTTGCCCAGGGCAAAAGTGTGACCTATATCAAAACACAAACAAATAAAAACAAGCAACACACAATCATGGTTCTATTCGAACCATCATACGGACTCGATTGCGCATAGGGGTTACACGACTCATCCTACCCTAGGGGTTCTCAGACTCAGTAGTCGTGCCTTGTGCCTCGTGCAGTCTCCTGAGTTTTGCTCAGGTGTTGCTATGTCTCTTGTTTGAAGAAACGATCTAGGTTGAGCCTGAAGAATCTTCGACAACTTCTCGCCTGATAAAGTGATGGGGTGATGGTGGCTCCTCGTGGCTTTCTTTGACTTGGTCTTCTCTTGTCTTCTTAATCATGATGATCGCTTTTGCTTTCTAAGGCGTCGATGGTACCAGGTTTGTAATCCTTTATGCAAGGACATTAACAAGGCATAGTAGAGGTCCAACATGTCGGTTACGTTGATGACAACATCGACACCAAGAGCGGGGGATGAAGAGAACCGTTTTCCTGCTCACTATAGTGAGGCGGACCAAATGGCGAGGTTCTCATCCACTAGTGGTTGCCGTTACAACAATGGTAAGGACATGGTTGCTCTATTAGCGATGTATGTCGTGATCTTGCATATCTTACACCCTGATCGTCATAGGACAAGGTTGCATCATCCTGGGGAAAATTCAAAGGTATCTCCATCCTCTGGGTCTTCATGTCCTCATTCCTCGAAGATGTATCTTCTGTTGGTATCCTCTTGTTGTGGTGTCGCCAATCTTGTGTTCAGAAGATGTGGGTGGATGTCTGACAAGGCATCCTCCTTCTAGACTATCCACAAAGATTTCAAGGAATCCGGTGGTCAGGGGCATAAGGGTTCTACCGACCAAAAGTTTTGAAGGGGAAGCAACCAATAAGGAAAGTATACCTTAGTTTTTGAAAAACTAAGAAGGGAAGAGAAGTATAGATAGTTTTGAAAACTAGTAGTAGTTTAGGAAATAGTTTTACCCTAACTAACGACCATGCTAACTAAGGCTTCCAACAGTCAGGATGGCTCTGATACCACCTCTGTGGGGACCCCGACTCATAAGTCGAGATCATCGAATGCACGTGTACAGTGATCCCAGAGATCAATGGTCACTGAACACACATAAGCTGAATAACAAGAGTCTTACATCCATACATACCGTTTTACACAAGTAGGAACATTATGGTCAAGTCTTGAGTGTATCATCATAGCGGAAATCTTCAATAACAACTTGGACCCATGC
Source organism: Triticum aestivum (assembly GCF_018294505.1). Classification (NCBI taxonomy): domain Eukaryota; kingdom Viridiplantae; phylum Streptophyta; class Magnoliopsida; order Poales; family Poaceae; genus Triticum; species Triticum aestivum. The sequence continues at coordinate 341,580,934 of NC_057801.1, forward strand.
CATCTGCCTTAACCCTACAGGCATTCTGACTGGGAAGCGTCCTAGCTCGCATGTTCGTCACCAAGGTACTCTTCATTATATCCTGTTCTTTCATGCCCGGCCAATAAAATAACCAGTGGCAAGCCAATGAGTACTTTGAATGTACTCGCAAGCAACCCATGTTTTGGTTCAAGATACAACAATGCATGATATAGGTAAATTTTTGCCGAAAGCTAGTTTTGAGTGCAATGACATGTTCAACAACTTGTAAGACATGCATCAGGAGAATTCAAGTAACCATGAGGACATGTTACAGATATCAACATAAATAGAGTGGGCATCAACCCAACTCAATCATGTCAAGTCCTTTGACTTGACCCAAGTAGATCTTCCCACTTATCCAAACACACACACTGGTTTGTAAACATGTGGACGTAGCCCAAGAGCGGTTACCCAACTGTCCTTGACCGTGGACACGGCTATTCGAATAGTTTTACACTCTGCAGAGGTTGCACACTTTACCCACAAGATCCGGGGAACTTCCGTGTCATCCACGACCCGCGATACCTCAAGTACCCGGGGTAAGCACCCGATCACTATCTTTCCCTAGACGACACTAACAAGGAGTCCACTCGTTGTTCCGTATCCTCACGATGTACATCATACGAGACTCACTCGAGATCGTAACATCCGAGAGGGGACACAACGGTGTATCCGGTGCCCTGTGAAAACAGTCATGGCCGCCCTACCTGGCACGACCCCATCCCGAGAGAGAGCACGAACTCTCCCCCATCACTAGTAATGTGGGCTCCAAGCTAGTATCGGCCTAGGTAATCAATAATGCCCTTTCCCATATAAGGGTAGAGTGGTTGCGCATGTAAGGTTGGAATAACGGTCGCAACTTAAACCAATCCGTTTTGGAAACAACACACACACTTGCCTCGGTACACCACTTCATCATCAAGTGGTTACCCAACTCATCATCTCCCCCGGGCATAAGTGGCACCCGATGGGGTTTTAGAAAAGTCTTTTGAAAATACTTTGTCTCCATCACCATGCATATTCCCATCCCTTTTTGCGTAGCACTACTTTAGCATCCTATCTACTCCCACCGGCATAACCCTCATAGAAAGGTAGGGTCATGCATCATGCAAGTGTCAACGAGAAAAGCAACGGAGGCAAACCACCTCAAGTGGACACCATTTTACCATGACTTTGATGCAAGCAATAAAAGTGCCATATGACATGTATAAAAAGGGTTTCTTAGACATGGTCAAAGGGCTGCTTGCCTGTTTTAACAAAGTCTTCGAGGTCTTCAAATATCTCTGGTCCAACTCCGAGCATTTCGTCTACTTCGTCAACTATCGTCGAAAACAACCATAATAAGCAACACGACCAGGCAAAAATAAAAGTGCTCTAGAAAATGTGAGTTGGACTTTTCTAGGATGCCTCTGGTCATATGAGGAATGACCAAGGTGATTTCATTGGAAGTGGATCAATGGATATTTCTAAACATTTCGATATGATGGAACAAGGGATTTAATGGATCTGCAAGTTGTCTACAGAATGCCTTTTTATAAAAATGAGTAAAATTACCCATTAAATCAGGCATGATTTTAGAAACATTTAGAAATTGGTTTCACTGGATTTGGAGTTGAAATGAATATAATATGGATTTTTGAAGTGGACTTATGTGGATAAATGACCTTTTTTAAGTGTCCAGTGAAAACCAAGAACAACAAAAATGTCCACTATGGCCCATTAATTAGGACTTGATTTATGGAGTCAGTAGAAATTTGATTCATCAAATTTGGACACTATTTGAATTCTCTAGAGAGTTTTGAAGCTATCTGGAAAAGAAAAAGGAAAGGAAAAAGGGCTTTACCCTTATCCAGCGCACTGGGCGCAGTTTAGCAGTGGGCCGGCCCAGTGGCTCAGCCGCGCGGGTGAGGAGGGGTGACGTCGGAGGCGCATTTCTCCCGGGCCGTCTCCACTTAAACGGCGGCCCTAGCCGCTGGGTCGTTGACGCGCGGGGCCCAGCGCTCAGGCCATCGCCTACCTCCCGCTCGAAAAAAGCAAAGGTAGGGGAGGGGAGGCCGAGTGGGCGCCGGTTATCTCCCGGGCAGCACGGGCCACCTCCGGCGGCGCCCGGCACACCGGCGGACTCCGCACAACGAGGCGCACCTGTCCATGTGCTGCACGTACGGGCCGATGCGCGGAGTTGAGCAGGGCTTCCGGTCCAGTGGATGGCGGCGGCGGGCTTGGTGGTGGCGCTCGCTTTGGCTGCGGAGGAGGGGTCCTAGGGTGTTGGGGAGGTTTGTGGAGGCTTGGGGGGTGCCACGGACCGGTTCAGAGGAGGAAGGGACGCCGCGGCGGCTCGAATTTGAGCCGGGGTCCGAGGCGGCAATGGCGGCAGAGGAGGAGGGAGAAGGCACCGGAGGAGGAGTGGGTTGGTCCGGGGGTGCACGGGATGGAGAGAGAGCAGTTGGAGAAAAGAGAAGGCTCGGGGGTGGCCTTATACGGGCGCGGCCGGGAGGTGCTGTAGGCGGGGCGCACGGCCACGGCCCGTGGCGTTGCCAGAGGCCAAAAGGGAGTTCTGGTGCGCGCCTGGGATGCTCGTGGTTGTGGTCCAGGCCGAGAGGAGAGGAGAGAGGGAGCAGGGCGAGCTCCAGGAGGGCCCCGAGCTCGTGCGCCCACTGGCCGAGCTGGGCGGCATCGGGCGAGCTCAGCAGGGTGAGAAGGAGAGAGGGGAAGGAGGGGGCCGACTAGCTAGCGTGCCGTGGACGTCGAGGCGACCTCGGGAGACACGGACCCGGCGCCCAAGGTCGTCGAGTGCCTCGGAATGGGCAAGCTACAGTGCGGGAGTGCACTGTAGCGTGCTCCAGAGCGCGTCCATGGCATGCCATGGCATTTTAATAGTGCCATGGGCATGTCTTATAGTTCCTAGGGGTTTTGGGGGAGAGTAAACAAGGTAGGAGTTGCATTGGATGCCCTAGAGAGCCACTAGATGAGAGGGGAGGTGGAGAGAGAGGTGAACAGTGGCTGTCCAGAGGGGGGCAAATGGGGTTTTACCCCATCAATCATGGAGCTTTGGAAGAGGGGGAGCTACTGGAGGTTGCTGGTGATCAGGTTCAGCTGTGGTAAAAACTTGGGCTCATGGAGATTAGTGTAAGAGGTCAAAATGATGATTTTGGAAAAATGGCAGAAGGTGTTTGTTGTTGGTTTGGGCAATAAAATTAACTCCACTTTCCATGAGAATTAACAGGATGGACTGGCACTTAGAAATAGTGTTTTCTACCAAATTTAAGCTCATTTGGGCAAAGTTGACAGTGCAACTTCTGTAAACCCTAGAAATCAACAGAAATGGGTTTTCCAAGATCTAGTCATGCAAAACCATTCTCCTTGATGCACCACTTGGCGTAGTGTCATCATTTGGGCATTTGAGCATGTCCACAAAAATTCAGATCAAATGGACACACTTGGCAATGTACAGTTCTTCAAATTTGGTTCTGGACAGGAAGGGTTTTGGGGCACTTTGATCAATATAACTTTTTCTCCAACTTGTGCCATTTTGTCTAGATGAATGATTAGACCATTTGAGCATGTTCACAAGGTTTGACAACATTTGGACATGTTTGGCAATGTAAAGTTGCTCAAACTTCAAAATGGACAGAAATGGTTTTGAGGGGATTTCATGGGGTTATTCTATTCTCCATGACATGATACTTGTAAAGATCATCAAACATGTCATATGTGACATGCTAGAATTTTCTTGAATTTTTTGGAGAATATTTCCTTTGTAAATATTTCAAAAGCTTGAAATATCCAGAAAGGGTTTTTGAGGGATTTTAACCAATATTTTGAACATGACCATGTGTTGAAACTCTTATATATGGACAATATATGTCCACTGAGTTTCCCTAGGTTTTACCAAATATTTTTAAAGCATAAAAATAATTTTAACCTATTAAAGACCATTTCTGGCCTAAAGAAAAAGCCTTTAAATAAAATAGGTAAATAACTTCTAAAATATATTTTTGTGCTTTATGGGTATCCTATATCTAATAGGAGTCAAATATATTTTTGGAAAGATTTTTACTGCCCTTAATTAAGTACTTGTAGTGCAAACCTCAATTCAGGGGTTTTTGGAAAACTAATTTTTCTAAATACTATTTGGCCAAATTATTTTTGTAAGAAATTATTTTTATGTCCTATACACATGGCATGATCATTGGTTCAAGAGTTTGGAGCAAGGAGATGAAGTATAGGAGTTGGAGGATTTATTTGATTTTTAGAGCACTTGCAAACAGCAGACAAAAACCAATCAAGGCAAGGTCCAAAACACTCAAAAGTTTTTGTTAAACCACATTTTATCATGATTGTTAGCTTAAGTGTAGTGGCATGAAAATCAGGGTGTGACATCGGGATAATTGCTTTTGGAGAACTTGGGCATGGTGAACTTGAGTTTGCCATAGCGTTGCTCATCATTGCGTTGGGGTCGATGGTGATGATGCTCTTGACATGGTGGAGGGTCTTGAACCGCTTGTTCCTCTTGCACCTCATAGTTAGCTTGACCTTGAGGACATGGGATTCGTGCATGGTTTCTCATCTCTTGAAGCTCCTCAAGGTGGGCGGCTTCTTGTTGGCACTCTCGGTCGAGGGCTTCTTCTTGTCAAGGTACTTGACAGTTGCGCTCATTGATGGATTTAGTTGATTCATGTAGAGCATGTTGGGCTTCAAGAGCTTGTTACGCACGTTGTTGTTTCTCTTGTCGAAGGGCATCACCATCTTGTTGTTCTTATCGAGCTTGGCGTATTGGAGCGTGCGCTTGGACCGAAGGTTCATTAGCTTGTTTTCGAGGGCGTTCACGTTCATGGAGGCGGCCTTGTAAACAATTGCCATGGAATGGGTTTGGTGGAGCTTGATGATCTCCATGGTCTTGGCAATGATGAGAACGAGATCGAGGGGGGCTTGCATCCGAAGAAGATTGCGAAGAATGTCGACTTGAGTGTCTTCATCTTGAATATGAAGAAGATGTAGAACAACAGTTGACCAACAAGGTATGAATATCCTCCATCCTTGCATCACTCTCTTCTTTCTGTGTGGCAAGGTTGTTGTCGAAGTAGTCTCTTTTATGTTGCTCGGATTGTCGCAACTCGGTAGCGAGTGTGTCGATGCGGTTGCTCAGTGTGTTTTGTGCTTCATGTAAAGGTCTTTGCATGCCCAAGAGGTGGTCCTTTGTGACGTAGTTGTTCGTGTCCTCATCTTGCTCGGTGAATAGTGGATTCGAAGAAGTAGTTGGGCTATCTATCATGTCAAGCAAATGTGTGAGTGGAAGAAAGGGAAGATCTATACCAAATGTACCTTATCCAATGTTGAGAATGGATCAATGATCACTCAATAATCTAACAAGGAAACAACACAATTGGTACCGGTTCTCATCGATTTGCACACCTACAAAAGTAAGGCTGTTGGAGTAGCTTGGTTAGGATGGTGGTACATAATCTTATGCAATTGTTACCGAGATTCAAACAATGTTGAAAAAGACCGCAAATTTGGAAATGCAACAAGTAGACTAATAGAAACAATGGGCACATGGATATACACACACGGAAAGATAAGTGTGGTCTTGAAACCAAGGAACGAGCTCAAAATGTGGAATCCAATGAAAATTCTCTTGTTACACAACTCTAGAGAGATGCTAGCACAATTGCTCAATAGGCGGATACGACACTTGTGCACAACCTATAAGAGACAAGAATGCAACAACTTCTATTCCAAGTATGCTATTATGTATGATGTTCCGGTGATATGATCCAAGATGATCGAGTATGGCAATTTTATGTAGTATGATGCTATGGTTCTTTCTTAAAACCTCTTTTCTTATCTTTGTCTTTTGTTTAAAAGCTTTGGCTCTTTCTCTTTGATCTCTTTCTTTGGCCACTTATGCACAACTTCACGAACCAAGATAGCAATTATGTGTGCGGAACAAAGATGTTGCACTAGTGATGACAAGATAATACTAAGATGCGGATACCGGGATGATGTGGTATTTATTCAATGGAGATGATGCTCACTAATGTGCACAAGTAATATTGACGGTAATACTCAATGGCTAGTATCGATAGGAAAGTGGCGCAAGAATGGGCAATGGAGTTAAAAATGCAATGGCAAGGGTGTATTCAAAAGTGTCCTCGAAGTTACCGTCCCTTGCTTATGGAAGATGGTGTAAAGATGATGAAATGGTCGATGTCGATGTCGAAGATGAGTGGCGGTGATGTTGGTGTTGAACCATCCCTAAGTAGCCGAAACATGTTAGGAAACAGAAACCACAACTCAAATTTTCGAAGAACAAAATGTGTCAAAATTGTTGAAAGTGGTAGCGGAAAAGCGATGGTGTTTGCAGAAAACAGTGGTGGAATGCAGAAGTTTTTGAGTAGGACTAGTCAAAATTGGCGAAAATTAGGCGGAAAAGGAAGTTATGGATGAAGTATTGCTGCGGGAGGTCGGATTCCCGGGATTGCGGGCCGGATGTCCGAGGGCCATGGGCCAGATCTCCGGGGCTCCAAATCTGTGATGAACTCGGTGGATCACGTGGGAAAGAAAAAAAATTGGGGCAAAATTCGAGGTATTTCGTGGATGGAATTAGGGAAAAGTTAGGAGAAGTTATATCTACCCGAACCACATCAAATCCACAGATCAAATACAACAAAACATCATCACATCAAAAAATCACAAAAAAATTGGGAGGCTATTTTTGTGGGGATTTTCAAAATTGGGACAAGACACAACAAAATTATGCTAGAAAACAAAGGGAGGGACACCAAAATCTTGATCAACCTTGGCTCATGATACCAAGATGACGTAGGGTGGAACCCTAGGCTCGATCTTTCACGATTTGGAGGGTGATTCCCAAAGAACTCACAAAGAACACAAAGGGGGAAAAAGAGAGACAACACTCAAATCAACGAGAATGATCACACATGTGCTAGATCCATGAACATAATGAATGACACAAATGGTAGGTAGTCCTTCTCGATCTGTGAGGAGATGGGGTCTTGAATCCACGAGGGGATCTTCCCTCGCGGGGTCTTGAATCCACTTTGGTGATCTTCTCCGCGGAGGCCTTGGCCCCCCATGGAGTAGAGGTACAACTGGTTGAGCAAAGCTCTAATCTCAAATGAGCTACTCCCTCCATCTCAGTTTACAAGTCTTGTATGTGTACCTAGGTCATTAATTTGACCAACTTAATAAGAGGCATACATTACAAAAAATATATCATTATAAACTTTATATATTCTATTTTCTAATGATATAACTTTTATGCTAAACAATTTATTTTATATAGGTTCAATTGACAACCTAGATACACTTGCAAGACTTATAAACTAAGATGGAGGGAGTACAATTGTCACATCCCTAGTTCTGGTATGCACTAGGCTAGCCCTTCATGTGTGCATCATGTTTAAAATTCTCAGAAACTTGAAATGAGGATGACAGAGCCCCCAGCACCCCCCCTAAACCAACTAGGGTTTACTAAAATTATTTTCAATGAACCTGAAATGCCCTTCTAAAATGTTCATCATATTTGCCCTGGTCTTAAACCTTTGACAAAAATGGTGCACAATTTTCTAGGTCATCCTAAGGTCACTGGATTAAATCATATGTTAATTGCATTTGGGCATTTAAATGCTATAAAATATTTGAAATGTCCAAATAATCCTAAACTGAAATGTTCCATGTTGGTTATATGCTAAACAGTGGGCATGAGCAGTTTGGTGATTTTTGGAAGTGCCTAAGCATTTTTAGAGAAGCCACAAACCTGCAGAAAATAGAAAATCGAAAGTAAAATAAAGAAGACACAGAGACAGAGAGAGAGAGAGAGAGATAGCCCGCCTGGCCACCTACCTGGCGGCCCACTGGCGGCCCAGCCCACTGGCTTGAAGCAGCTGTCTTCAACCTCTGCCAGTAGGCAGAGGCGTGTTGACAGCGCGCGCCCGAGCGCCACCTCCTGCTTGCCACCGAGGCGCCCCTGACGTGTCTGGAGACGCCCTGCAGCCCCCTCTGCCTCTCCCCTCACTCTCTGCTCTCTCCCTCACCCTCTAGCCCCTTCCCCGAGCTCACCTGAGTGCGACTATTGCCGCCGCCTACCGTTGCCATGGCCAGAGCCACCACCTCGCCTCTCCGTGATGTCCAAAGCCTCCGCCTCGACGCCACGGAGCTCCAAGACGAAGCACGCGCCCGCGGGATGCCCGAAACAACACCATCATCTTCTTCTTCGCCGTCGGCCACCGGAGATCCCCCTCGCTGACCCGCTCGCTCCAGCTCCTCCCCGACCTCACCGTCTTCTTCGCCGTGATCGCCGTGAGCTTAGCTACCTCCCCAACCTCTCCGTTCACGCTCTTGTGCCTCGTAGCGGCCGCACCGAGCTCGCCCGCATGCACCGCCGCCTCTGCTCATTGCCGTCGTGGCCACAGCCACGTTGGCTCGAAATCGAGCACGTCATCACACTCACCGCACTCCCAGGATGCCGTAGCACAACCCCCGCACCTCGCCGTGCCCCCTAGCGACGGGTTCGACCTCGCCCGAACTCCGGCGACCGCCAAGGTCGTCGCCGGTGACGATTCCGGCCACCTCAGGTCCACCCACTGCCACCACTCGACGCAGCTCACTCCTCACATAACGTAGATGTGCTCCGCGTTGTTTTGGTCGCCAGAGCACGAAACCCGCACCACCCCGCCGTCCCTGGCCTTGTCAGCGACGAGCCCAGGGTCAACTCCGGCGAGTTTGACCCGAGTTGACCCCAGTTTGACCCCCCTGGTTCTATGACAGGTGGGGCCCGCCCTGCTAATTAACCTAGGATTAGGACTAACTAAAATTAGTTAGTCTAATGACACTAACACACGGGACCCACTGGTCAGGTTTGACCTGGACCGTCCCCGTTGACTGCTGACATCACCCTGATGCAATGCTGACGCAATAAATCATTTACTGGATTTATTCTTATACAGGAAATTCCAGAAAATATTATAAACTTCAAAAATTCATAGAAATTAATCTGTAACTCAAATGCAAAGATTTATATATATGAAAAATGATCAGAAAATCCAATCTATCCATCTGTACCATTTTCATGCATGTTAGAACAACTTATAGCTGCTGTTTAGCACAAATCATATAAATGGCATTGAATATCCATATATGGAGTTTGAATTTGAATCTTGGATTCAAACCAACTCCATTTAATCTGTTGCTAGTTGCATTAGCTCAAATAACAGCATATTGACATGTCATGATCCTGCATCATATTGTGCATTGCATTGATTGTGTTCTCCCTTGTTTGCCCGTATTTGTCCCCTCTCACTAGACGACATTTCGAAGATGAGTTCGATGACACCGATGAAGAAATATACTATCTTCAGAAGTGCCAGGCAAGCAAAAACCCCTTGTTCATTCCGATACAATCCCACTTTCTTGCTCCTGCTCTCTTTTACTTCATTAGGACAACAACGACTCATGTGTTACTTGCTGCGGTAGTTGAACCCCCTTTTCCTCTGCATGACCTGTGATTGCCATAGTAAATAGATGAAACCCACTAGCATGATTAGGAGTTGTTTGAGCCTTGATGTGCCTACTCATTCATGTTTGCTGTCATGCCTGCTACTGCTTAGAGTTGAGTCAGATCTGGTTCATCGGGAATGAACGGGAATGTTGTGAACATGCCCTACCGTGTGTGAGCTAAGTGTATGAACACGATTTGGTAAAGATAGCGGTGAGAGGCCATGTAGGAGTACATGGTGGGTTGTCTCATTGAAGCCGTCCTCAGGAACAGAGTTCTGTGGTTGCGATCCATGAACAGCTACTACCAGTCATTGGGGCCCTTAATTGACCCTCTCGGCTTCTTAACCACCCTTGTCCTCTGTCCAGGAGTTGCAAGTAGTTTCTGGTGTTTGTAGTATTTTGGAGGCCGTGCGCAACACTGACCCGAGGGGTGGGCTGTGATGCGGTAGGCACGTGGCACGGTGTACCAGGCGCCCGTTTGGTGTCTCGGGAACCCTGCACACAATGTTCGGGACCGTATGTGGAAACTTCGGCCGGACTTCGTGTGGATGGAACCTGAATAGGCGATAAACCTGGACTAGAGACTTGAGTGTTTAGGTAGGCCGTGGCCGACACCCTCTCCAGACTTCCGCTTGAAGGTTGCCGAGATAGATGACATGTACATGGAGGTAAGTGGCGAGAGCGTGTGTGAATAAGTACACCCCTACAGGGTCAACATAATCTATTCGGATAGCCGCGTCCGTGGTAAAGGACCTCCGGGTTGCCTATACAGTTCATAGACAAGTGAAAGTGGATACTCTAAAATGCGCAAGATAAGCGTGAGTGCTGTGGATGGCGTTCTCGTAGGGAGACGGCAGCAAATCCATAGTGGTGTATTGATATGGTGAATGTGTGGACTCGTGTGCGCCACCTCAAAAGAGTTACTTGCAGTCGTAGTTCACGATAGCCACCGAGTCAAAGCTGGCTTGCTGCAGTTAAACCCCACCTTGATTGATAATGATGCATATGTAGTTAGTTCTGATGTAAGTCTTGTTGGGTACATTTGTACTCAGGTTTGCCTATTTTATGTTTTGCAGAGAGACTTCCGTCTCACTAGTAGTTCCACGTGGACTTCGACATTTAGCTTGTTACCTCAGCTACGATCTTGTGCCCTTGGCAGGATCTGGTAGATAGTCAGGCTTCTCAGCCTTTTTCATTTATAGATGTCTGTACTCAGACATGTTAAGCTTCCACTTGTGTTTTGACTTGTATGCTCTGAATGTTGGGTCATGAGACCCATGTTTGTAATATCTCGCTCCTCGGAGCCTATTGAATAAAAATACTTGAGTTGTAGAGTCATGTTGTGATACCATGTTGTATTTGCACATATCGAGCATATTGTGTGTATGTTATTGAAATGCTTGGTATGTGTGGGATCTGACTATCTAGTTGTTTATCCTTGGTAGCCTCTCTTACCGGGAAATGTCTCCTAGTGCTTCCACTGAGCCTTGGTAGCTTGCTACTGCTTCGGAGCACTTAGGCTGGCCGGCATGTGTCCTTATTTGTTCCAGTGTCTGTCCCTTCGAGGAAATGTCACATGGTGTCTACCGGAGTCCTGTTAGCCTGCTATAGCCCGGTTTACCGGAGTCCTGCTAGCCCAGTTGCTACAGCCCGGATTCACTTGCTGATGACCGACATGTTTGTTGTTGGGTCATGTACGCCTGTCCCTGTAAGTTAGTGCCACCTTGGGTTTACGACTAGCCATGTCAGCCCGGGTTCTTTGTCATATGGATGCTAGCGACACTATCATATACATGAGCCAAAAGGCGCAAACACTCCCGGTCCTGGTAAGGCGACACCCGTGGGAATACCGTGCGTGAGGCCGCAAAGCGGTATGTGGTGTTACATGCTAGATCGGTGTGGCATAGGATCGTGGTCCTGACAACAATCTTTGCTAACCCTAAAACATTGAGGAAGAATAGTATATATAGTCTAGGAGGCGAGATGGAGGGATAGATGGGCTGGAGGCCTGTTACACTATGGGCAGACAGGGTCCGATTATCCAAGCAGGGGTCGAATGTCCGGGCCTTCAGCTCGGGCCAGATGTCCGGGCTGGAGGCGAATGTCCAGGGTGGCCTCGGTTGTATTTTGTGAAGAGTGTCGGATTTCCGGGCTGGGGCCAGATGTCCAGGCACTAGAAAAGAAACCACTTATGTGATGATACGTGTTTGTGATAGCAGGTCACATTTTCTGTCATGCATGTACATCCATGACAATTTTATGACATAATCAAGATAGTCGTACATGTGTTGTCGTAGAAGTGTTCCATGACAATACCAAAATTATCATCACGGAAGTGTCCACTTCCATGATGATAAATGGCGCATCATGGAAGTGTTTTCGTTAAGGGTAACTAACACGTGGAATCCACCGTAATAGGTCGCCGTTAAGCTATCGGGTTCCAGTTTGGATCCAATAACCCGTTAACAACCCCGACCAATAGGGATTTTCCACGTGTAAAATTCTCATCCGTTGGATGATCCACGTGTCATCTCATCGTTGGGACGAGATGTCATCCCTACAATTGATGGAAGATTCCTATGATATGTTGACACGTGGCACAGCCCAACAGTGGCCCATTTAAGGTAAAAACGCTGGCCTAGCTAAAGGCCCACCATATTTTTGTCACACACTAGTGGGCTGGCCCGTTAATAGCTTGGCAAGTTTTGGGTCAAATAAAGGCCCATATCAAATCTGGCCCATTCACAGCCTGTCGTGTTTTGGCCTAAATTACGGTGCATATCAGATCAAGCCCATTAATACGCCACTGTTCTTTTGGGCCCATTCTAAGCAGATTTGTATTTTAGCCTATTAAATGCCCGTTTACCAGTTCGGCCCGATAATAATTTCGGCCTGTTAGCGTCTCGTGGTGCATCTGGGCCGTTGTCAGCCCGGTTTCACTTTAGGCCATTTAACGACCCTTGCTGAAACTGGGATATTTCTTGTCCGAAGTGACTTTGGCCTCATAACTGCCCGTAGTCTTCGTGAATAAATTTTAGCCCAACTTGCCTATCGGCTTGTTAATGGCCCGTGTAACAGTTGGGCCTAATTACAGCCCACACTGAATCCGGCCTGCTTACAGCCCATCGATTAATGGCCCGTGACACAGTTGGGCCTACGACCCGCGTTAAAACCGGCCTGCTTAAAGCCCATAATTTTATTAAGCCAAACAGGGCCCGAGATATATTTTTGCATGTTAACGGCTTGTTTTCTATTTGGTCCAAACATGGCCTAAGATAGTTTCGCCTGTGTTGGCCTGTGAATTTTTCAGCTCAACGCTAGCCCAATCTAGTTTTTAGCCTGTTAAAAGCCCGTAGTATTCTCTAGCTCAGCTTGCCAGAACTTTACTTGGCATGTTAAAGGTGGAAAACTACTATACGTTTAGACCTGCTAATGGCCCAAGATGATTATAAGCCCATATTTTGGCCATATATAGCGAGTTATGGGCCGACCTAAAGACCGACAACATTCAGATCCACTGAAGCTTCTGGCCTAAATTATAGCATACCGACCAAGAATAATCCAAGACTATACAATAAAGAAATTATGACATATTACATCCACTGGGCATCAAAGTTCACCACCGGTGATAATAAAGTGCAATGATACCGCAGATTACATACATTGGGCATCAAAGGTCGCAACCAGTGCATATAAACGTGCCGACAAAAGAATATAAAAAACTGACAGCACTTCAGAAGGCATTAGGCCTGCCCTGGAAGTGCACCACAAGCAGCAGAACAAGCTGATGAGACCTTAGTTGTGTCAACGATAGATGCTCTAAGCCTAGCCACGTAGTAAGAAAGCACGCATGGGTGTCCTATGAGGTCTTCTTTACATCATTGACATCAAGTCGGAGCTGAGCTGAAGCAAGCCTTTCCACTTTAAGTTGTCATTGAGGAAGTCAAGCTGATTGAGGCGGCAACTGCACAGAGGTTGTCTCACAGCTGCTGGTGAGTAGCTTTAACTCACTGTCTTCATCAAGACATGACCTTGGGGTCATTTCGCTCTCTTCAAGATGGTTTGGCTCACTATTTTCCCTAAAGTTCTGCCTGGCATAAGATATATGGATCTGAAAGGGAAACAAGGAGACACGTAACAGGTTTCACAAATATATAAGCAAGTAAATGGATATGCTCTGCATAAGGAACATGTTTTTACAACTACAATTTAAAACTGGTAGTTGTTGCAAACATCCAATCAGATGTAAACACCAAAGTAAACAGCAGTGGAGGAAATGATGCCTATCCAAATCTATACTAGAACATAGTTTGAAGTCTTGATAAGATGAACTTACATTACATGCTAACACGGGCTGGACAAAGCACTTCTCCATGTCGATGGAAAGATAATTCAAGAAATTCCCCAACGAAACTTCTTTATAAGCATTGCCTTTATTCTACATTTTGTAAAGATTAAATATAGATCAAAAATTATTGAAAGAAATAGAGGATAATAAAGCTCAGGTGTAGAGTGATGATTAATAATAAAATAGCTATTAATTAAGTACAATGTTACATGGCAAAAGGTATTGACAAGAGGAATGCAGACATCTACATGTGAAGTGGCATTGGCTTTATTCAACATTTTGGTAAGAGTAAATGTAGATATGGTAATTTGGAGAAAGTGGAGGGGAGGACATATAAGATGCAGAGTAATGCTGGACAATCAACTATCTCGCGATGCAAGTACAATAATATGACCAGCATCCATTATTACTCGTCACTCAAATTGATGTATCTAGCATCATTAAATTCTAAATACATCCAATTGAGGAACAATTAATTCGATATGGAGGGAGTACATGACAATGGGTACTTACATCAGAATTTCATAACCATTGTGTTAACTCTTCATTTATCTAAGAGTAATTATAGATCTTATAATTTTGAGAAATCAGAGGATAAGGAAGCGAACATTGTGATGCTACATAATCAAACAGCAATGAGTGTAAGTATGCTGACAAAGGCCAAGAGGTACTGACTAGAGCAATGCAGTGCCCAATATTGTTGTGAGATCCTATGATCCTTTGAGAAAGGAGATTCATCTCAAATTAGTTTTCATACAAGTGAGAAGGTAAGGCACATTCAGAAATGTAGGAGTTTAATTTTGTCGCGCCCAATATGCGATTCTATCATAAAGAGACTCGAAGGTCCCACCAAGGATAGAACCGCATATTGATACACTTTTGCAAGGTGGATATCATTACATCACCATTTCATAATAGATGGGGATACATACAAAAGGCATACAATGCCACACGAATACAACATCATCATACATAAGAGAAACATCCGACTACGGATGAAACACAAACAGAAACTCAAACAACATCCACCCTGCTAGCCCAGGCTGCCGACCTGGAACCTATCCCCTGATCGAAGAAGAAGAAGAAGAAGAACTCCAAAACAAGCAAACATCGCTCTCGCGTCATGATCATCGCATAACCTGTACCTGCAACTGTTATTGTAGTAATCTATGAGCCACGAGGACTCAGCAATCCCATTACCATGGGTATCAAGACTAGCAAAGCTTAATGGGTAAGGAAGGGTAAAGTGGTGAGGTTGCAGCAGCGGCTAAGCATGATATGGTGGCTAACATACACAAATAAGAGCGAGAAGAGAAGCAAAGGAACAGTCGTGAACTAGGAATGATCAAGAGGTGATCCTGAACTCCTACTTATGTCAAACATAACCCGAAACCGTGTTCACTTCCTGGACTCCGCCGAAAAGAGACCATCACGGCTACACACGCGGTTGATGCGTTTTAATTAAGTCAAGTGTCAAGTTATCTAAAACCAGACATTAACAAATTCCCATCTGCCACATAACCGCGGGCACGGCTTTCGAAAGATAATACCCTGCAGGGGTGTCCCAACTTAGCCCATCACAAGCTCTCACGGTCAATGAAGGATATTCCTTCTCCCGGGAAGACCCAATCAGTCTCGGAATCCCGGTTTACAAGACATTTCGACAATGGTAAAACAAGACCAGCAAAGCCGCCCAAATGTGCCAACAAATCCTGATAGGAGCTGCACATATCTCGTTCTCAGGGCACACCGGATTGTCCAAACTTCCGGTAGGCCAGCCCAGAGTTACCCCTGGTGGCCACCGGCGGCTGACAGGTTGGACCAACACTCACGACGAGCACTGGCCCGGGGGGGGGGTAAATAAAGATGACCCTCCGGCTCCGGAAACCCAAGGGAAAAAGGGCTAGGTGAGGCAAATGGTAAAACCAAGGTTGGCCCTTGCTGGAGGAGTTTTATTCAAAGCAAACTGTCAAGGGGGTCCCATAAATCACCCAACCGTGTAAGGAACGCAAAATCCAGGAACATAATACCGATATGATGGAAACTAGGGCGGCAAGAGTGGAACAAAACACCAGGCATAAGGCCGAGTCTTCCACCCTTTACCAAGTATATAGATGCATTAATTAAATAAGAGATATTGTGATATGCCAACATAATCCTGTCCACCATGGAGCAATCTTCAACTTCACTTGCAACTAACAACGCTATAAGAGGGGCTGAGCAAAGCGGTAACATAGCCAAACAACGGTTTGCTAGGAAGGGTGACAAAGGTTAGAGGTTCATGGCAATTTGGGAAGGCTTGAAGAACAAGTGATAGGAAGCGCAGCATAGCGATAGCACGAAGCAACTAGCATAGCAATGATAGTAGTGAGATCCAGGGTAGCGGTCATCTTGCCTGAAATCTCGCTAGGAATAAGAACAAGTCCATGAAGAAGACGAACGGATGAAGCCGAACCAAGCGTAGACGAACGAATCCTCACAATCGCAACAAATCATGAACTATCAAGAAGAAGCACACAACATGGTAAACACACCACACATAGACATGACATGATGCACAACCAAGAATGATGCATGACAAAGCTACATGAAGCTAATCATGGCAAGAGATGATGCATACAAGAGCAACACATCAAGGCAAGTTTAGATGAGGCCAGAAACAACATATAACAAATCCGGTAAGTCCTCATATGCAAATTTAGAAATTGGTCCAGAACTGAATAAAACTTATGTTCAAGTTGTTAAACAGCAAGTTAAGATGCACCAAAATGATCTACATGAAATTCTAGCCAAGTTACATATTAAGTTCAATTAATTCGGAGGTACGGCCTAGAAGATATGAGCAAAACAAGTTAAACATGGCATTTATGCTAAATGCATCCAAACATCAAGCAAACACCTCAAAACAAGGATGCAACATGATAATATGAAACTTCATGCAAAATCAAGCAAGTTTCATATAGAGCACACTCAAAATGGAGCAACGGTTCAACACATGCACTCTATACAAGTTTAAAGGACAAGCTGTCCAAAAAAGCAAGTAGGAATCTTACAAGCATCAAAACAATATGCTACAGCACCTCAATATAAGAACAAAAGGCATGGGCATGAAGTACAGGTAAAGCATGACAAAACATGAACACTGAGCTATCTCCAGAAAACACTATAACATGCTCAAAAGGATATGGCAAGATTGCGAATAATAACAGTTTCAGACTTAGCAGAAAATAACATCAGGTTGCAATGTTTAGAGCTATCAAACAACATGCTACAAGAATTTATCATGGCAACCAAAGGCATGTCATGATAGTACTAAAGACAAATAACAAAACTCTCTTACTGAACTTATTCCCAAGATCAAGAGAAAACATGGTAGCATCCATGCAAACATGGCAATGATATGATAGATTCAGACATGGCAGGAACAACAATAAGTAGGCATGTTGGTGAGCTTGTACAACTCACCGCAGAGCACTAAATGGCATTACAATGCAACCAACAGTAAGAATACATGTTTATGAAGCTAAGCATGGCAAGAACAAGTTAGTAGGGTGCATGGATCACTAGCAAAGCACATGGCAAAACTGAACTTAATGGTAATCAGTCTAACAGCAACATTATTTAGCAAGTTTGGAGCAAGATAACAACAAGTTACAGCTGGATATAAATGCAAACAGGGGCATGAATGGCTAGAGCATGACGTTTGTAACAAAACGTCCTTAGTGAACATCTCCAGATTATGCATAGAATGACTTGTAGCAGCAGGTTTATATAGCATCATGATATAGCAGATTCAGCCTAGCAAAACAGTAACAGCAAGTACCCTACTTCACGAGCTCGACGCACTGACTACAAGACTCACAAAAATACATGGATTGCACCACTATAAAGATGGAATGATGTAGCTCAAAACTCATGTAGACCTCAAGCTCATAAGATGCACACATCAAATGCAACAAAAATGACAAAACATCAAGTTCTGTTAACAGACAGCAGTTAACATCATATAGCACTCTTGCAATGATGATTCGGGCATCAAGATGAGCTCAAACAAGCATAGCACAATGGAATGAAGTGAAGAGAATCTCATAATGAACTATCTGATATATCAATCATGCAAATCGGAGCTACGGATGATGAGTTATGGCATGATGAACATGGCATGGAAATGCAAGAATCTTGGGACTTAGGGAAATCTCGGGGTCAACCTTGTCTTCCAGATCTGGATCGGGATCGTGGCACGCAATTCGAGGCGGGGCTGGAGACGAGGCCGATGGCCGGGGACGGGGCGGCGCCGGCGAGGGAGAAGCGTGGGGCGACCGGCGGCGGAGGCGGCTTGGGTCGCGCGGCGCTCCGGCGAGGGGCGGTTGCCGGAGACGGCGGGGAGCGGGGAACGGCGGCGGGGTCGGCGGATGGCATCGGGGAGCCGCGCCGCAGCTCGCAGGCGAGGCGGTGGTGGTGGCCGACGAGGAAGGAGGTGGCGCGGGGGTCACCGGTGGCGAGGGTCGACGGAGGCGGCGAGGAGCAGAGGGAGCCGGGCGGCGCAGGGGTGCGGGGAAGCTCGGGCCCGGTCGCGGCCCGGGGCGGGCCTGCCATGGGCCGGGCGGGCTGCAGCGGCGCGGGGAGAGAGAGGAGGCCAGAGGGGACACGTGGCATCGTGCGGTTGGTCGGGGGCGGCGGAGCGGACATGTCCGGCGATGGGAGGATGTGTCCGGCGGCGGGGAGAGGAAGAAGACTAGGATTTGGACCCGAAAATTCGGGAAGGGGCACATATTTATAGGTAGAGGGAGCTAGGAGGCTCCAAATGAGGTGCGGTTTTCGGCCACACGATCGTGATCGAACGACCAAGAGCATGGAGGGGGTTTGGATGGGTTATTGGGCCACTTTTGAGGGGTGTTGGGCTGCAACAAAAGAGGCTTTTACGGTACCCCGGTTAACCAGGAGTATCAAACGGACTCCAAATGGCACGAAACTTGACAGGCGGTCTACCGGTGGTATCCCAAGGCCTCTTGGCAAATCACGGTCCATTTCGAGAATGTTTAACACCCGCTCACGAAAAGAGACAAGAAGGGGAACGCCGGAGGACATAGGAGTGCCGGATTGCAAAATGGACAACGCGGAAAAAGCTCGGATGCATGAGATGAATGCGTATGTAAAATGAGATGCACATGATGACATGATAAAATGCAACACGCAAGCAAATGACATGGCAACGATGGTGAAAAATCTGGCGGACACCTGGCACATCGAATCCGGGCGTTACAACTCTCCTCTACTAACAAGAGATCTCGTCCCGAGATCTTAGGACCGAGACGAAAGAGAAAAGGGATGGGGTGAAACAAGAACAAAAGAGAGAGGATGAAAAAAGTCGAGAGCACTGAGTAGGAAAAGGAACGATGAATATGACGAGAATCAAATGCTCATGGAAACAAGATAGACTCTGAAACCACTCCGGTTAGACAAGGCAGAAAAGAATAAGCACGAAAGAATTTGTACATCAATCTGGCTGAAACATGGAGGAATAGAACACGAGCTTGAGAGGATGGAATGATATTTGGTGAAGACATGACACAAAACCTCCGGAAAGAATTGAAAGAGTGGAATGAAAAGAACGGAGAAGAAAATGACAACTTTTGCCATGAATGAGATAAAAGCATCTTTAGAAGGAAGGTTTAAACAGAGTTGTTGAGAAAATCAACAACAAAAAGAATAAGCTTGTTGTGGTCTTATAGGTAACATCTCAAGATCATAAGGTGATAACCGGCCACAAACAGAAATGATTGGATAACTGAGAAGAACGAAGAAATGCAAGACTCCACTTCAAAAGAATACGGAGAATTAATTACACTTTGAGACTCGAGAAGAAAGATACTTGAACTCCACCAAGAAGAATCTTGATGAACTCTTGAAGAATGAATTAAATCATGAAAAGCCATCGTGAAGAACTCCAGTGACAAAAAGATGATGAGATAGAATGAAGGATGAAAGAATAAGATGAGCCTTGCGATGATTTAGATGGAGGTTCCGACGAGATGGCCGAGGAAATTTGAACTCCGGAAAAGAAAAGATGAAAACACTTGGAACTAGAATTTATTCATCATGAACAAACTCTGAAGAAAGGGATTACTCACTTGGATGAAATAAGAATAAGATTTATTGTATGCTTATCCTTCATCAAATTAAATTGATGACAAGCAATGGATTTTGCATACTACTTATTCTTCTTGAAAAGGATTAAGGGGGTATAGCACAAAACTTGAGAACGTCTTCAAGAACCACCGGTAGGATTGGAAAAAAATGAATGAATTAATATGATAATCAAAGAAAAAGAATCTGAAAGAACCACCGTAAGAATTCGGAAATGACTGACGAAAGAGAATGAATCACCAGGAAGAATTAGAAGAACCGGCTAGAGGGGATTTAGATGCAAAAGAACAAAGAGATCATGAGCTGATAAAGAACACTTGAGTGAAGCACCGGAAGAATATTGAGATGAACGAAGGGGCACGGATATAGAATAATTGGGGAATGAAGCTGAAAACTTGGAACGAAGCAATATTCCGAAAAGATGGCCTCCAGATGATTGAGACGGCAAAAACAACTCCTGAAATACTCCGGATGGATGAAAAGAGTTTCTGACAAATGGGGTAATTTGCGAGGATAACAAGACATAGAACCACGCATCCTCGAGAGAACGGGCAAGATTTAGAGAAGCTCTTCTTCGATCTACAAAGCTGAGAATGACGACGAGAAGCACCACCGAAATTACTGAGATACTCCGGGAGAATGAAAAACGAAGCGGTTGAGCCAACAATGAAAAGAATTTGAAAGCGATCTTGGAGAAGGCATGTGACTGATGAAATTCATTCTTACGTCACACTTGAAAAGAATTGAGAATAACTCCGGGGAAATTGGAAGAGTCAGGTAATATCCTGGGAAAAGACCTGTGGGTTATGGCCCACTGAAGAGAAAAACACCATTGGAAAGGGATGTTGAACAGATAGACGATGCACCGGAACAATTTAAATATTTGAATGAGGTGATAACCTCGAATTAATTGGAACATATCCGAATCCCCTGAGATGTCTTCAGCACTCTGGAACGATTAAATGGCGAGAGGCGAACGAGCAAGGGGAACACTTGATCCAAGGAAAAGAATATGATCAACCTAAAAAACTTGAATTGAGTCCACCGGAAAAGAAAGAGATGAAGAATGACGAACTAGACAAGAAATCACCGGTTGAAACAGTTGACGAAAGACTGAAGGGGTTCCGCACGAATGAAGTTGATGGTTGAAAGAGATTCATATTCCGGGAAGAAAAAGGGTGGTAGGGCGGGAAAACAAAGGCAACCGGGACGGGGAATCGATGAATCTCTTGAAGAGAAAACACCACCAAAATTGTGGAGGAAAGAAAGCAAAGACTTCACACGAGTAGGATGGATACTCGATTACAGGCTCCGGCTCCGAGAAGAAGAAGGGTGGGCGGGTGGGAAAATAAAAAAACTGAGGATTGATCTTGCGAGAACAAGGAGGTCGAATCGACTTGACGAGAAAATGCACCGGATGAAAAGAGCTGTGAACCAACGATCGAAACACCAACTGCGTGAACCTAAAGAAAAAATTTGAAGGGGAAGAGGAGTAACTCAAAACACCTACGTCAAGATTCCTCATCAGAGCGACGAAGGGGCTGAGGAGTAAAAAGAATTCCTACTCTCTGATATAACTAGACTCCGAAAACAGTTTTCTTCAAGACTCGACAACGGCCAAAGTACACGATCAATCAAGGGATCTCCTATGGTCGGTCGAGGCTCTAATACCAAATTCTCACGCCCAATATGCGATACTATCCTAAAGAGACTCGAAGGTCCCGCCAAGGATAGAACCGCATATTGATACGCTTTTGCAAGGTGGATATCATTACATCAACATTTCATAATAGATGGGGATACATACAAAAGGCATACAATGACACATGAATACAACATCATCATACATAAGAGCAACATCCGACTACGGATGAAACACAAACAGAAACTCAAACGACATCTACCCTCCTAGCCTAGGCTGCCGACCTGGAACCTATCCCTGGTCGAAGAAGAAGCAGAAGAAGAACTCCAAAACAAGCAAACATCACTCTCGCATCATGATCATCGCATAACCTGTACCTGTAACTGTTGTTGTAGTAATCTGTGAGCCACGAGGACTCAGCAATCCCATTACCATGGGTATCAATACTAGCAAAGCTTAATGGGTAAGGAAGGGGTAAAGTGGTGAGGTTGCCGCAACGGCTAAGCATGATATGGTGGCTAACATATGCAAATAAGAGCGAGAAGAGAAGCAAAGGAACGGTCGTGAAGCTAGCAATGATCAAGAGGTGATCCTGAACTCCTACTTACGTCAAACATAACCCGAAACCGTGTTCACTTCCCGGACTCCGCCGAAAAGAGACCATCACGGCTACACACGTGGTTGATGCGTTTTAATTAAGTCAAGTGTCAAGTTATCTACAACCGGACA
Source organism: Triticum aestivum (assembly GCF_018294505.1). NCBI lineage: Eukaryota > Viridiplantae > Streptophyta > Magnoliopsida > Poales > Poaceae > Triticum > Triticum aestivum. The sequence continues at coordinate 341,603,340 of NC_057801.1, forward strand.
TTAACAAATTCCCATCTGCCATATAACCGCGGGCACGGCTTTCGAAAGATAATACCCTGCAGGGGTGTCCCAACTTAGCCCATCACAAGCTCTCGCGGTCAACGAAGGATATTCCTTCTCCCAGGAAGACCCAATCAATGTCGGAATCCCGGTTTACAAGACATTTCGACAATGGTAAAACAAGACAAGCAAAGCCGCCCGAATGTGCCAACAAATCCTGATAGGAGCTGCACATATCTCATTCTCAGGGCACACCGCATTGTCCAAACTTCCGGTAGGCCAACCCAGAGTTGCCCCTGGGGGCCACCAGTGGCTGACAGGTTGGACCAACACTCACGACG
>NC_057801.1:341603984-341606467 GCF_018294505.1 Triticum aestivum
AAAAGGGCTAGGTGAGGCAAATGGTAAAACAGAGGTTGGGCTTTGCTGGAGGAGTTTTATTCAAAGTGAACGGTCAAGGGGGTTCCATAAATCACCCAACCGTGTAAGGAACGCAAAATCCGGGAACATAATACCGATATGACGGAAACCAGGGCGGCAAGAGTGGAACAAAACACCAGGCATAAGGCCGAGTCTTCCACCCTTTACCAAGTATATAGATGCATTAATTAAATAAGAGATATTGTGATATCCCAACATAATCATGTCCACCATGGAGCAATATTCAACTTCACCTGTAACTAACAACCCTATAAGAGGGGCTGAGCAAAGCGGTAACATAGCCAAACAACGGTTTGCTAGGAAGGGTGACAAAGGTTAGAGGTTCATGGCAATTTGGGAAGGCTTGAAGAACAAGTGATAGGAAGCACAACAGAGCGATAGAACGAAGCAACTAGCATAGCAATGATAGTAGTGAGATCCAGGGTAGCGGTCATCTTGCCTGAAATCCCGCTAGGAAGAAGAACAAGTCCATGAAGAAGACGAATGGATGAAGCCGAACCAAGCGTAGACGAACGAATCCTCACGATCGCAACGAAACATGAACTATCGAGAAGAAGCACACAACATTGTAAACACACCACACATAGACATGACATGATGCACAACCAAGCATGATGAATGACAAAGCTACATGAAGCTACTAATGGCAAGAGATGATGCATACAAGAGCAACACATCAAGGCAAGTTTTAATGAGGCCGGAAACAACATATAACAAATCCGGTAAGTCCTCATATGAAAATTTAGAAATTGGTCCAGAACTGAAGAAACCTTATGTTCAAGTTGTTAAACAGCAAGTTAAGATGCACCAAAATGATCTACACGAAATTCTAGCCAAGTTACATATTAAGTTCAATTAATTCGGAGCTACGACCTAGAAGATATGAGCAAAACAAGTTAAACATGGCATTGATGCTAAATGCATCCAAACATCAAGAAAACACCTCAAAACAAGGATCAACATCATAATATGAAACTTCATGCAAAATCAAGCAAGTTTCATATAGAGCACAATCAAAACGGAGCAACGGTTCAACACATGCACTGTATACAAGTTTAGAGGACAAGCTGTCCAAAACAGCAAGTAGGCATCTTACAAGCATCAAAACAATATGCTACAGCACCTCAACATAAGAACAAAAGGCATGGGCATGAAGTATAGGTAAACATGACAAAACATGAACACTAAGCTATCTCCAGAAAACACTATAACATGCTCAAAAGGATATTGCAAGATTGCGAATAATAACAGTTTCAGACTTAGCAGAAAATAACATCAGGTTGCAATGTTTAGAGCTCTCAAACAACATGCTACAAGAAGTTATCATGGCAACCAAAGGCATTTCATGATAGTACTAAAGACAAAGAACAAAACTCCCTTACTGAACTTATTCCCAAGATCAACAGAAAACATGGTAGCATCCATGCAAACATGGAAATGATATGACAGATTCAGACATGGCAGGAACAACAATAAGTAGGCATGTTCGTGAGCTTGTACAACTCATCGCAGAGCACTAAATGACATTACAAGGCAACCAACAGTAAGAATATATGTTTATGAAGCTAAGCGTGGCAAGAGCAAGTTAATAGGGTGCATGGATCACTAGCAAAGCACATGGCAAAACTGAACTTAATGGTAATCAGGCTGACAGCAACATTATTTAGCAAGTTTGGAGCAAGAAAACAACAAGTTACAGCTGGATATAAATGCAAACAGGGGCATGAATGAATAGAGCATGACGTTTATAACAAAACGTCCTTAGTGAACATCTCCAGAGTATGCCTAGAATGACTTGTAGCAGCAGGTTTATATAGCATCATGATATAGCAGATTCAGCCTAGCAAAACAGTAACAGCAAGTACCCTACTTCACGAGCTCGACGCACTGACTACAAGACTCACAAAAATACATGGATTGCACCACTATAAAGATGGAATGATGTAGCTCAAAAATCATGTAGACCTCAAGCTCATAAGATGCACACATCAAATGCAACAAAAATGACAAAACATCAAGTTCTGTTAACAGACAGCAGTTAACATCATATAGCACTCTTGCAACGATGATTTGGGCATCAAGATGAGCACAAACAAGCATGGTGCAATGGAATGACGTGAAGAGCATCTCACAATGAACATTTTGGTATATCAAACATGCAAAACGGAGCTACGGATGATGAGTTATGGCATGATGAACAGGGCATGGACGCAAGAATCTGGGGACTTAGGGAAATCTCGGGGTCAACCTTGTTTTCCAGATCTGGATCGGGATCGTGGCACACAGTTTGAGGCGGGGCCGGAGACGAGGCCGACTGCCGGGGACGGGGTGGCGCCGGCGAGGGAGAGGCGCGGGGCGACCGGCGGCGGAGGCGGCTCAGGTCGTGCGGTGCTCCGGCGAGGGGCGGTGGCCGGAGACGGCGG